>NC_047677.1:33926063-33938563 GCF_011762505.2 Arvicanthis niloticus | reverse complement strand
TCATTTCCCACTTTGCATCATGCTTTTAATTTTTTCAGAGCCTTTTTCAAATCTATTATTTTACTTGATCCTCACAACATCTCTGTGAAACCATTCACTTTAAAGACACAGACTTGAAAGCAGAGAACATTTAAAACAGTTCAAAAAAAAAAATCCGTGGTAAAAATCACAAAGAAATGCCCACAGCAGAAGTGAATGGCTCTAATCTAAACTGTATTTACTGCAAATTGTATTGACTCGAGAGACGGCAGCGTGTAAATAGTTTCTCTTCTCCAAACCACATTCTAACTGCAGTTGTTATGAATACAAAGGAGCTTTTCCGAGGAGAAAAAGAACTAGAATCTCGCTGCATTAAGGGAACAGGCTGGTGTGTGGACGAGTAGGCAGCCTGGAAGTGAATGGTTTCTCCACGGCAAGCGTCGCCCTGCCTGCCGGCACTGGGGGATAGATTTACATATATTGACTCAATCCAGCGTATGAATAACGATCAATTTTCTTGATCTAGTCTATTCTGTCAATCTGTGCTTTCGCTAGCAAATGAGGAGATGTTGCTGTCAGCCAGAAATAGAGTTTCCTGGGCTTATGTGTGCTTTTAAGAGCTCTTTCCTACTTAATTAAAAGATACATACGGTGATTGACAGAGAACAGCAGGCTAGTCGGAGCTACAAAATTTGCTATGTATATATAGATGGGTTCCTGGAAGCAGAGTCACGAACGACGCCTGGATGCTTGTAAAGGCAGACTTACATTACCGAGCACAGTCAACTTCAAATGTCAGCTTTATTAATAGCAGAACAAAATCAAAAGAATAAATACAAATTGTCTGTCAGAAGTGGTCAGTAGAATCATCCTTTCTCAGGGGCTGCAAATTACTCCAGGTAACAATATGCAACCTGCCAGAAAAATAATGAAGAGAAAAATGCTATTTTTGGTTCAACATATTAACACAATGATTCATATTAACTCGTGTGTTTTGAGGCTTCTGTCATCCCTGCCTCTAAGCGGTATTGGAGTTGAACATGGGATCCGATAATGCATGTAAAACGAATGCATTCCGACCATGGGTAGTAGTAGAACCCTAAACATCTGCCAGCTCGTCAACCCCATCAAATTTCCTTTACCTCAGATGTGTTGGTGAACAGTGGATTTAGGACGCTCATAGATTAAAAAATATGTTTTTGTAGATCCACAGGAGACAGGTAATTAACTGCATGCAACCACTAGGGGTAGCACTGGTGCAGTTTTACAGGTTCTTTTTCTTGGTTTCAAGCATTTGGGTAAACAGAGATGCTGAATCTGTATGAATGGGATGTAGTTACAATCATATCTTGGTATTCATGCAGGCTGATTTCAGGGCACATGACTACCTACATCAGAGGATGCTGCACTCCTGTAAAGGCAGCGGTACAGGGTTTGTGTATAACCTGTACATATTTTTCCTTATACTGCAAGGATGTATGTGTGTGTGCACACTCATGCACGTGTGTGTGTGTTTATAGGTATCACATGTGCACATGTTTGTGTAAAGTTCAAAAGAGGGTGACGCATTCCCTGAACCTGGAGTGGTTGTGAACTTCCTATCATGGGTACCAGGAATGAAACGTGGGTCCTCTGGAAGAGCAGCCAGCTCTCTGAGCCACTGAACCATATCTCCAGACCCTTTGGCTGCATTTTCAATCTCTAGACAACAAGTAACATACAATGTAACAAGGATACTCTCTAAATAATTACTAAACTGCATTGTTAAGAGAACAATGACAAAAATCTGCATAATTAAATCAGTATAATTAAAAAATATTTTCAACCTCGCGCTGGTTGAATTAGCAGACATGCAGACCCGAGGCTGTAGACTAGAAGGACGTTTTGCTCGAGTCTCCCTTGGTGAGTAAACCTGTGCTCACAGGACTTCTCATCTATAACTCGGAGAGAAAGCAACAGATTAATCGTCTGCATACTGGAGTTCGAGTTTCTTCAACCACAACAATTGGCCCAAGGCTGAGGGTTTCCAAGAAGCACCTCTGTGTGCATCTTAGTCGTTTTCTAGTAGTTATTGAAAGCCACCAGGTTTTTTAAAATAAGAATTTGTTCAAAGCAGGGCTGAAAAAAGTTTTAAAAATTATGCCATTGGATGATCTTAAATATTCTCTACCAAGCCAACAATGCATGGATCAGCTTGAGTGCAGCCCAGCCTCCTGTCCTGGCAGTGACTGGGAATTATGACTCCCGAAGCCCAGGGATGGATTTTAGCAGAGTCACCTCAATTCTCCAGCAGCTCTTTCTCATTTGTCTTGTCTGACATCGCTCATCTTTCATTTGACTTGCTCACAGGCAGTCTGGCACCTAGGATAGAATAAAATAAATAGATATTGAATGGTTATGGTGATTTTAAAAAAAAAGCCGGGCGGTGGTGGCGCACGCCTTTAATCCCAGCACTTAGGAGGCAGAAGCAGGCGGATTTCTGAGTTTGAGGCCAGCCTGGTCCACAGAGTGAGTTCCAGGACAGCCAGGACTACACAGAGAAACCCTGTCTTGAAAAACCAAAAAAAAAAAAAAAAAAAAAAAAAAAAACTTTGCCCATGGGAAGTGGCATCATTAGGAGGTGTGGCCTTATTGGAGGAAGTGCGTCACTTTGTAGGCGGGACTTTCAGGGCTTCTAGTGTTCAAGTTCTACTCAGTGCCTTTCACCTGGTGAAGAGACCCTTCACCTGGCGGCCTATGGAAGCCAGTCTCCTCCTAGTGGCCTTTGAATCAAGTTGTAGAACTCAAAGCTCCTCCAGCACCATCTCTGCCTGCACACTTCCACGCTTCCCGCCATCATGATGATGGATTGAATCTCTGAAACTGTAAGCCAACCCCAAGTAAAAGTCCTTTATAAGAGTTGCCTTGGTCGTGGTGTCTGTCCACAGCAATAGAAACCCTAAGATCTGACTGATTCATACTTCTAGATTTTAGTCAACAAAATAGTGAGAATTCCTACCTCCTCTCCCCCACTCCTATGTGCAGAAATGAATGCACATCAGAAAAGGCAAGCGTCCACCAAGAACCACCATGACAAGGATACAAAAATGAACTCGAAGCCTCTGATCTTCAGAACCGGGAATTCAAAGTTGACACAGACCCTTATTTAATTCTCTTCGCATTAGGTTTGGGAGTGGGGTGAAGCATACCGTGCGTGATCTTTGGGAAAGATGCATCTCCCTTTCCACCTCCGCCTCGGCTGGCTGCCACCACCTGGACATGAGGTAAGAGATTCCCACTCTGGCATTTGCCCTCTGGAGCCTGAAGGACGGGTGTGTGAAACTGCTCAACTCAATCAAGCCGAGAAAGACTGCAACTGTGGGGACCGAGAAAGTCCAGAATGGGGTGCATGTGCGCTGGTGAGAAGCTGCATCTGAAAAGGATTCTGTTGTCATTGTGAGACATGACCACACACACCCATGCTTCCTTTGGGTGAGGCTGTCCTTCTCCTGATGCTGCCAAGCCTCTAAGACGCATGTTCACCTCTGAGTATGTCACCTCTGTATGTTCCCTTTCCGTTTGTCCCCTCTTAGAATGACAGCAGTAAGAATCAAGGTGAACATAGGGCATATCCAAGACTGTACATTCAGATTCTGTAACCGGACATTCTTGGCCACATGAACTCTGCTCCTTGATGAAGAGGTGACATCCAGTTTCTCTCGGAAGACAGAAAATGGAAGAAATGCAAGTTGTTCTAGCCACATTTATTGAGCACCTACTACGTTCCTGATGCATGCTAGCGTCATGAAAATACACTGAGAGACGTCATAATTTTGCCTTTCACGAACAGTCTCAACGATGGTCTTTTGAGTAAAGATGGAAGTGCAGTAGAACGTATTAGGAACACGAGATGCAACAGATTCAAACGGAAGCCACTGATTTAGTGCAGTAATTCTCAACCTGTGGGTCCCAACCCTGACAGGGGTCACATAGCAGGGATCCTGTATACCAGGTGTTTACACTGCGATTCATAACGGTAGCAAAATGACCGTTGTGAAGTAACAATGAAATAACTTTACAGTTGGGGGGTCGCCAACCATAAAGCAGCAACTGTATTAAGTATTATTAAATAAAATATTAATATTAGTACATTAAAATTTAATTTATTATAATATGATATACTATATTACAGTATATATTAATTATTCTATATTATTATATATGTCATATATAATCATATATTAAAACATTAATATATTATTACAATATATATTAATATACATTTGGTATATATTAATATAATGTATAGTATATGTTATATAATATATAATATATATTTATGTATAACATTAAATTTTAATCTTAAATTTTAATTTCATTAATACTATTAATTATATAATTATATAAATTTATGTATTATATATTTCTATTATATATTATATTAATATTATATAATTATATAATATAATTAATATCAATATTAAATAAAAATTTAATATAGAAATTGTATTAAAGGGTCACAGCTTTAGGAAGACTGAGACCCACACTGCTTTAGGGGGAATCAAGAAAATCTTTATATATATGTTTATTTATATCTAATTTTCATATATTTATTTTTATATATTTATATATAAATTTATTTACATATATACATGTGTGTATGTACATATGCATGCACATATATATGTACACATGCATGCATGTATATGTGTGTATGTATGTATGTGTGTATGGTACACAATGTAGGTGCACATGAGTGTGCAGTTGCAAATAGCTCTGAGAGTTAGGTTAGAGGAGGAAGGACCCTGGGCATCCTGCTCTATTCCTTTCCACATTATTTCCTTGAGACAGGGTTCCTCACTGAGCCTGGAGCAGAACTGGCACCCAGCAAGCCGGAGCAATCCTCTTGACTCTCTGGTCCTTCTAGTACTGGGGTTATAGGTGCACATACAGCAGCGGCAGGATTTTTCTCATGGGGCATGGGATTTGAACTCGGGTCCTCTGGAAGAGCGGCAGGTTCCTTACCCACTGAGCCATCTCTCTAGGCCTTACATACGCTTGTATTTATGTTCTTCACATTACTCACTGCCTTTCTTCATGGCATGTAAACCAATTGTGCCTCCTCATTTGCTCATCATCAAATCCATGCCCAGTGTTATTGTATCTTCATGTCCTTCTGGGCCTTGGAATACTGGCAGGCTTACCACATGTTTATTGGGTGACTTCCCAGGCTGCAGCTGAAATTCAAATGAACACGGCAAGTTAACAACCGAATTGCTGCTTTGCTAGATGCATGCCGTGCTTCAGTATTTAAAAAAGAAAAAACGTAGATTACAATTATTGTTTCAGTTGTGGGAACTTGAATGTTTTACAGGAAGTTCTTTAAGGGGTCTTAAAATATGCTTGTCAAGAGTTGGCTCCAGAATCAGAGCTGGCCCTGTGTTCATTTACTGGAAGGGAAACGCTGGAGCTCAAAAAAAAAAAAAAAAAATAACATCATAATGCCTTGTACCACATCAGATAAACAAGCAACTGACTCTGAAATTTATGATGGTTTTACAGTTGTTTTGCTAGAGATTGTTCTGGAAACAGAAAGATGAACCCAGACTCCGGTGCCATCTAGTGGTCATGCTTAGTCCCTCTAGAAATAAACTCCAGTGCAGCCCAGTACTGTGTTTTGACTTGTTGGGAGGTTTTGTGTTTTCATGATGTGTGTCTTTGCCATCTCAAGTATGAACTTAGTTGTATTAAGGATGATGCGTGTTGGTAAATGCCCGGAAAATTCATGAGCACCAACCCTTATTGGGGTATGGTATATAAAAATGAAGATGCTGTATAAATAATAATTATCTCAGGTGATTATTCATAAAGCTGTGTGATACCTAAGAACGTGGACCTCTTTAATACCCCTATTTATTCCAGAGACTCGGAGGCAAAGGGAACTTCTGACTCCTGGTCAGATGTGTCACCATTTGAATATGGAACATGCTCCCTGAGGGCTCATGTGTCTGATGCTTTCTCCTCAATGCTGGATTTGGGAGGTTCTGGGAAGATGGGTCCTAGTGGAATGACATGGGTCAATGTGGGGAAGGAAGGCATCTCTTATTGCCAGGTTACTTCCTCTGTACTTTCTGCCTTCTGTCCACCGTGAGGTGAAACACTTCCATCTCTACCACCACGAGCCCATGGCAGCTGCCCTGATGTTCTGCAGAACAGCATTTGGGGACAAGGAGTAAGGGCAAGCAACCATGAATAGAACACTCAGAAACCATGAGCTGAACACACCCATCTGGCCCCCAAATTGTCTCTATGAGGTAATTTGGGTCATAGTGGGGTTAAAAGTGATGGGAGGGTTAGATATTTTAGGTTCTTGGCTGCCAGCACTAGAGGACTAGTCACCTAGCACAGTTATTATTTACCAAACATCTCATGTCTGTACAGAGCAGCTTGCACACCTCTTGGTGCACAGGTAATCCTAGGTTTGTCTCAGCTGCCTAGAATCCTCTCTTGTTCTTGCCATAGCCTTGGTGTGGAGCCTGTGCAGAAGACAGCTAGGTCATCATTTGGAGACACCTTGGGGTCACTCTGTGATATTACAGACCACAGCCCCCAATGTCTAGTGATAAGTGTTTGTGATGTATCTGAGACAGGGACATGGAGCTGTAATCTTAGGCAAATCAGATCCAAATCGTGATGGTGGCACCCCCTAACTGCCCTGCTGATGCCAACTTTTCTAATTTGTGTGGTAGCTTTTCAGACAATATTTGCCTCCCAAGTCTCATGAGGATTAAAAGACATAATGACACATGTAAATTGTTTCATCCAAGTGTCAGATACAACAAAACTGAGTCACTGATCTTTGATCTTGCATGGTCTAAGAGTACCTCTTATTTCCAGCCTTCCAATGTGGTGTTTCCTGTTTCCCTTTGCTCTCCATAATCCAGTTGTACGTTTAAATAGTTAACATTAGAGATACCCGAAAACCAGACAACTTGACAGTACCTATGGCTGGCAGGGGACAAGGAACATTTTAAATATTTCGTATATTCATTGTCATAAAGCTGCAAAAGTCACCCAGGAAATGAAACAAAAGTCAACTTACATGAAACTGAGCCGTATTTTGAAAGTCATAGAACAACCATCCACAAACTAACTGTAGCACATCACACAGCAAAACACTCTGTTCTGAGAACTCGGTGAACCCACATCCTGGCTCCAGTCTCTCGTTCTGAGAGTATAGTTTCTCTGTTAAGTTAATGAAAAACAAGCTCCTGAGACTTGGATTCTGTTCCTTCATTTGAAAACGGTCTAGGCAAAGGCTTGGGAGACTGCTTGTTGATAAATTCCAAATGATATCCTACCTAAGCCCTTAATAAAATGGTGGAAGGGAAATGCTGAGCCACAAGCACATTTCCATTTAACTCTAATGAGTCTCAGAGTCTTCAAACTTATTTATTCATTGCCCTCCTGGTAGAACCCCAACTTCAGGCCAAATCCTCACAAAGAAAAAAACACTGTGGACTGTGTGTCATAATCGCATCTGCCCTTGGAACACAGGGTTCTATTCCCTAGATATTAGAATGAGCTGGGGAAGGTCACTTTATTATTGAAGCTGCTTCTGTGATTTTTTTTCTTCCCTCATAACAAAACAAACACAGGGAGCTTGGCTGGTCTGTGGCAAACCTGTGTCACCCAAGTCCTCCCAGCAAGTGAAGAAAGCTTTCTTCTCAGCTGTCTGCTTTCTGTTCCTGGGGTATGCTTATGTGATACTCAACTTATGTGATACCCAACTTATGTGCAATCCAGCTTATGTGCATCCAACTTATGTGCAACCCAACTTATGTGCAACCCAACTTTTGTGCAACCCAACTTATGTGCAACCCAACTTATGTGCCACCCAACCTATGTGCCATGCAATTTTTGCTTATTTGCCTTTAAAGCATATTTGGAGGGTTAGAAGGAAAAGTGTGTAGGGCAGTAGTGGAGAAGAGTTGATGAAGAAGCAAGGGAAGACAATGTTTGGTGGGTTTATAAGTTGAATATTAAAATCTATTTGAAATATACCTAAGACATACTAAAGTTCTAAACTCCCCCCACCTCTGTGTGTGTGTGTTTAATTATCTGGTGTCTAGCTGTTACTCAAACAATGTTCAAAGTAAGACTCATGAGTCCTTATGTCTCTTTGACTAAGAGACTGGGTTCATCTGGGAAGCCTCCAAAAGCAATAGGTCATATCTACCAACTGATGACCATGTCCAGCCTGACAGCTAAACAAAAGAATCATGTCATCACTGTGACCTTTTGGGTCCTGACCTAATAGAACACTGTGTTCTTCAGAGATGTTAAAGATTGGAGAGTGTGCAACCAACCCTCCCCAGTGCCACTGAAATACAGTGTCTGGTCTGAAATCAGATGTGTGTGTGTTTGTGTGTACACACATGCATACTCAAGTGAAAGTAGATATGTGTATTTAAACCTTTAAAGCCTCTCTATATAGAAAGGACTATATAATATGTCTCTTTACATATTTCTACCTGTCAACATTACAAAATTGTCCCATATTGGGCCACATTGAAATACTGTAGACTGTTCAGGGTTCCACACTTGATGAGGGTCGTGAGTTAGTTAAACTACACTGAGAAAGGAATGTATTGTAAGAACAGACCTAGAAACAGTGAGATAAAAGAAATAGGGATGGTCAGCACGATCACCCCAGAAGCAGCAAAGATGGAAAAGAAAACCACTTTCATATGCTTGAGCAGTGTCACGTGGTGTAAGACAACTGGCCAGTTGTCACCCCAAATCCAAAGCCAGAAAAGTTAGCAGAAGCAGACACCAGGAGCTGTCCCCAACATAGTGCACTTTCCAACACCCTGTGAGTGTGGCACAGGCATCAGATCAGTAGACTTTGCTGTCCCAGCAGTATCCAGGACCGCTGGCTGGAACATGCTGTGTATGTATATACCACATTCAAAATGCTATGGTCAGGCGCATGCTCAGAAGTCCGGACTCAATCTGACTACTGTGTGCTGTGTCCCCAACAGAATGACAATCACAGCAGTACTGAACATGTGTACACCTTCGCTGGCTTCTTTTATGCCAAGCGCCATGGAGTGATTCTCCTTACCAGACGAGAATATCCTGAGGTAGAACTTTAATTCTTTCTGATGTGAGACAGAAAATAGAAAAATAATTCCACCTTGTGTGTGAGGGTATGCACACATGTGTGTGCCAGTGAGTAGAGACCAGAAACCAGTCTCAGCTGTTGTCTTTCAGCTTCTCTCCATCTCTCTCTGTCTCTGTCTCTCTTTCTCTCCATCTATCATCTATTATCTACGTCTATCTATCTATCTATCTATCTATCTATCTATCTATCTATCTATCTATCTATCTATCTTGAGTCAGGGTCTCTCACTACCAAGGCTGATCATCCAGTGAATCCCAAAGATTCCCCCTCCCCTTTCCAGAACTGAGATTATATGACCACCACCAGACCCAACTTTAAAAAAAATATATTTATTTTGTTTCTTTTTACACCCTAACCACAGTTTCACCTCCTTCCTCTCCTCCCAGTACCTCTCTCCTCTGCCCCCCAAACTCCTTCATTTCTCTTCAGAACAGGGCAGTTTTCCCAGGGATACCAACCAACCATGGCATATCAAGTTGCAGAAAGACTAGTCTCCTTCCTTCATGGGGCTAGAAGAGGAAATGACCCTGAAAGCAGGCGACAGAGTCAGAGATCGCCCCTGCTCCCACTGTTATGAGTACCACAAGAAGACAAAGCTATACAACTAACATATAATCAGAGCCAATTTTGTGTGTGTGTTGGATTCTGAAAATTGAATTCAAGGCCTTGTGTTTTCAAGACGCACGCTGTACCAACGGATCCACCCAAATCCTACCTCATTGGGGTGAGACGAGTAGCGGAAAGGATGAAACTTCGATCGAGCAAAATAAAATACTACCCTTTCTTGACTATTTTGAAATGACTCCTCCCTTAAAACAAAACGTAATACTTGCCCACAGCAGGATATGGTTACAATGAAAGAGAAACTAGATTCTGAAATACACTTGGGCATTGATTAAGCATTAAGGCAGGGTGCTAAGTTAAAAAAAAAAAAAAAGGTAAATCTAAAAATCATAGCTATCACGTGATTCCCCCGTATGTGAATTATGTGGACACAGTAGAGTCACAAGAGCTAAGGAAGAAATTAAAGATGAGCAGGGCCCAAGGAGGAGAAGCAGTTAGTGACTGCTGAGCTAACACAGTGTTTGTGATGAGGGAGGTGAAGAATGTTCCTTGAAGAGATACTGATAGTAGTCTACAACTCCGTGGACATACACAGTACTAGTAAATTATATGTTGGAAATGGTCCGTTTTACTTCACTAAAATATTAATTAAGCTCTCTCCCCAACTCAGGGACCATTACAGAAAAGCAGGTGGGGGGGGAGAAGGGAGGGAGAAAGGATTGATTGTAAGAGCCAGAGGTCAGAGGGAGATCAGAGAAGAACAACATCTCCCACATGTCAGGATCTCTCACTCACAGCAGCTATGGCTCAGTGCAGAAGCCTGTAGGATCAAGACAATCGCCATTTTGTCATGGAATAGGAAGGGGGTCCATGAGACCCTAGCACTAATGAAAAAGCTAAGCACAGTTGATGGCTTTGTGTGTGAGAGAGGGAGGGTTTATTTTTGAGAAAGTGGCTCCTGGTAGGTCAAGCACATTTCATTGGCTGGCCCTATACCCAGGTGTACATTGATAGCAGAAACTGAAGTTGGTATATTGTTAAACCTTTTTTTTTTCTTTAAATACAAGATAAAAAGTTGGAGGTTGGAGGGAGACAGAGGTGAACCTGGGAAAAGTTATGGGGAGAAATCTGGAGTAACTGGCATGAAATTCTCAAATAATCAAAATGTTTTTTAAAAGTAAACTTGAGGTATTAAAGAGAATTAATTAAAATAAAAATGAGGCACCCCCCCCCCCCCAAATACTATCTCTTCCTACCTGTAGTCACTGGAGATTTTGGATTAAATTTTAAATTTTCTAAAAAGAAAATTAGGGTGTCAAGTGACAGGTTGCTGACACAGAGATCACTGGACCAACTGGGAGGTGAGCTCTGGCCTTCAAGCCAGTAGCATATCCCAGGAGTGACTCCACCCCTAGGCATGCTCAATACTCCCATCCTCTCCAGAGCTCATTACTTGGAAGAGAGTGGCCCAGAGAACTTTCCAGAGAACTTTCCAGCATGATGGAAACATTCTTTGTCCATTCATTCAACAGCCATTGTCTATGCAGGGTTACTGAGTAACTGAAACATGATTCAAAGTGTCCGTTCAACAGCTATCCTCTACGCATGGTTACTGAGTATCTGAAACATGATTCAGATGACCAAAGAGCTAAAGTTGAAATTTTTACTTCATCTTTATGGAGAGATGAATTTTGAATTGGACAGCAAGAGCTTTAAAGAGTTCCATGCTGGGCTTTCTCTGGCTATGCCTTGTCCCCAGGGGTTAGGGGTAGCAGTGATGAGAGGGCTTCAATAGTCCTTTCCTTTCATATTCCTCAAGAATGAAAGAGACGTTCACTAAGGGACAGATGGATACCGAGACCACGAAAACAGGAGGTTTCGGGGGAAGTGGCTCAGTGTGTGTTGTAAGTGCTGCATTCCAAAGATTAGATTCAAAGCCTTGTGATTTCAAGGGGGACACTTGACCGATTGAGCCCCCCCCCCCAAATCTCACCTGTTTCTGTTGAGAAGAATAGTGGAAAGGCAGGGAATTGAGTACAGCAGAGAGTGTCCGTAATCCCAGCTCTGGGTATGTGGAGACATGGCTGCCTCTGGAGTCCATTGATGAGGGACACTGTGTCAACAACTATAAGGTGCAGGGGAACCAAAGAAGATCTCTGAAGTTAACATCTGGCCTCCACATGGATGCACACATATGCACATTTACATATGTGCACACGTGCATTCACCCACATGAACAGATCACACACATGTTTATATCTCAAATGATATGCTCCTTCCCAGTTACCCCTCCACAACATCACATACACATACACACGGAGCATCTTAGCCAATACAAGGGACACACACACACAGCATCTTAGTCAATGCAAAGGAACACACACACACACACACACACACACACAGAGCATCTTAGCCAATGCAAGAAAACACACACATACACACACACACACACTCACACACACATGCACAGCATCTTAGTCAATGCAAGGAAATTAATAACAGAGTCATATGTCAGGAATGAAGACAGGAGACGCCAAGTGTTGCCTTTCAACCCTGCAGCTGGAGACATGGCTTTAGGTTCATACTAGGAGGCTGCCAGTGAGAGGACCAAGAAAGAAGGCTGAGGCAACCAATGAGGGTACAAAGAAAAGTCTGAATAGAGCTCCTTCTCCTGCAGTCACCTTGTGTATTTCTACTTGAAGTCATGGGAAGAAAAGAAAGTCCTTCTGAACGGAGAAGGAAGAACTGTTCATATTTTGCCAGAGGGCAGGTCCTTCCTGGCTCCAGG
>NC_047677.1:33721063-33921063 GCF_011762505.2 Arvicanthis niloticus | reverse complement strand
GGGTGTTTCTCCTGCCTGTGGGTATGCATGGCATATTCATGCCTGGTGACTGCAGAAGCCAAAAGAGAGCATTCATTCCATTGAAACCCAAGTTACAAATGGTTATAAGCTACCTGTGGTTGTTGAAAGTTGAGCCCAGGTCTTCTGGAAGAGTAGCCAGTGCTCTTAACCAGTAAGCCATCTTTCTAGTCTCTCTTTGCTTTAAATATTAAAATACATTCAAATTTAATGTAAATAATTTCCCCAAATGCAACAGAGGGTTGTAGCAGGATACTTATTCTGCTACATTGTGTCCCCAGTGGAGCTAGGTGATTAGGCAGTAGAAGAGGAGGTGGAGCTGGGAAAGAGAAGAAGGGGAGGGGAGAAAAAGAGGAAGAGGAGGAGAGAAATAGAGGAAGGGGAGGAGAGAAGGAGGCTACCAACCTTGGAGAACCACTGATGGGTCAAAAGCTGTCCTGGGTAGCAACTTCTATCAAAAGGTTAGATATTGGGTAACAATTCTAATTGTGTGGGCATCTTGTTGATTGAACATTTCTAAATAATAAATCCTTTAGATAATCATTAAACTTTAAGAGTGTCATTTCTGCCAGGTACTGTGAGGATGGCAGATATTGTCTGGGGATCAGCCGAGCTTTGTGGATGCAACGTGGTGGATTGGCAGAGCCATCCCCCACATTGGTGTCTCGTGGGTGCAAGGGCCTGCACATCTAGCTAGCCGGAGCCTCTGTCAGAGCTGAGGAGCAGCGGGAACATGATGGCTGCCCGGGAACAAGCCAGACTGAGCACCATTTTCTAAATGTCACCTCTACAGAGGGTAATTTATCAATCCCAGGTGGTGAGGGTGAGGGTGAGGAGCTGCCTCAATGATGCTGAGGATCAGGGTCAGGTGGGCATCTCTTGCCTAAGTGAGGAGAAAGTCCAATTTTAACTCTTTGATTGGGTGGAACTGTACTTTGGAATGTTCTGGAAGAGCCCTGCTGTCACAAATTATGGAGGTGTAGGAACTGCTACCCTGTTGTCAGCATGTTGCTTGGCATAAACAGAAGGGCCTGGAGTCAATCCAGCAAATCCCTTGTCTGTCTCAAAGAACCCAGATTTCAAAATCTGATTCATTTAAATCCTGTGGCTCTCCCCAGAGGCAAGGTGGTGCTCCATTTGGGGATGTCGGTGGGTTTGTGGGTTGTGGATTGTGGGTTGGCAGCTTGCAGGCAGTTGGCTTTCTACACATGTGGAACATGCCATGCCAGAACTTTCTCCTTAGCATAAGCATGATTGCCCCTTGGGTTAGCACTTGCGGGTATCTGCACACCAACTTTAGAAACCCAGGACTCCAACCAGGAAGATAGCTCAGATAACCCCAGTACACAAGTTTGTCTTTCTATCTCTGAAATATTCTAAGGGCTAATTTTTGCCTGAGTCACCGCTGAAGGAATCTTCAGAGAATAGAATGCCACCCAGATAGGACAACATAGGATCTGTACAGAGTCAGGCGCACCTCGGGGTGCCTGTCTATCTTAATGGAAACAGAGGGCAGCATAGTGTTCCTCTACCCAACCCGCAGAGCAACTTTTTATTATGGGTGCCCCATCCTTGGATTCTGATCTCCTCAAGCTCACCTTGGCTGCTGCACTCCTGAAGTTGTATTGGTCACTTAGCCTCTCTCCATCCGAGTCTCCTCAGTCCTCACAGAGCTGTGTATAACCCTCCAGAGCTACCCCAGGTCTGTTTGTCTAAGCTAAGCATCTTCCCAGCATAGATAAGAGAATGTGTGACCATTGCTTTGTGGGAGACCAGTCATGGGGTGTGAGCCCCAGTCTCCCATATCAGCTCTTACCACTGACACCGCTCTGTGAAAATGACATAAAAATCATGAGCCTTCGGGCCCTAGCAGCTCTCCTAGGAAAGCCTCCTGAACAAGCCACTCTGCTTTCCCCATCAGGATGGGCTTGATGGTGACCCAAATGCTGTGACCTAAGCTTCAGATTCACTTGGGGGCTGGGAAAGCAAAGGATCCATTGGTTGCAAGGTGCTCTGCTTTCCTACGGCATTGTCTCATGCAACCCATGACAATCAGCATCCTCTCTAGTCATTCATGTTTAGACCCTGCCTCCCAAATGTAAGACTGAGCCATTAGAACGTTTGCAGCCCAGCTATCCTAATTAGAATGTGGCCCTTTCTGAAAGCCACAGCCTAGGGCAAGTACTTCCAAGCACCATGGTTGGGCAGCCTCTCACAATCCGGAGTGGATGGTAGCCTTTCCAAGAATAGGATCTAGTTACTCCTTCCGGTTTTTAATTGCTTGCCACGGCCATTTCCCCCTTTCCCTCTCTGTTCTCTGTCTTGCTAGAAATCCAAGATCTAGGATTAATAAATCTGTGAAGTACATCTAGGAAGTCGAAGTGTGAATTTTAATGTCTGTTCAACTTATACCCGGAGGTGTGCATTATAATATCAAAATAATAAGAGGCTTTGATTTCCCATTCTAAAAAAAATAGACAAGCAAAATGTAAGCAAAGATTTCTCCCAGTTTCATAAAATTGATATGTTGCCCAGTTGATCTTAGAATTCACGTTGGTGAATTCCAAGTCAACAAAGCTTGGCTGAATTTATGTATTTCAAGTATTGGAGAATTTGAAAATGTGACTGTCAGACCATGTAAATGCAGAACCACCAGACTGTTGAATAAAACCTGGAACTGTTTGTCTCATTAGTACACTAATTATCAACCTTTTGTCAATATTTAACATCTTTCATTCTCTTTGATTTCCTAGAGCATTATAAAGGAAATGTCACTGTTACACCACAAATACTTCAATGCTCATCTCCAAGTACCAGGAGCTTTTTAGAAAAGGCCACCATGGTACTGGAGAGACCGCTCGGCAGTTTAGAGCACACACTGTTCCTCCAAAGGATCCAAGTTTGGTTCCCAGCATCCATGCCAGGAGACTTAAAACCATCAGTAACTCCATCTCCAGAGGATCCCACGCCTTTGGCCTCTGCAGACACTTGGACACGTGTGTATCCACATGGAGACACACTTGTGCACACACAACCAAAAAATGATTAAAAAAATAAATATTTTAAAAATCCTACTATGGCATTTGTCAAAAAAAATGCAGTAACTTCAGTTGTAGCCTTCGAATCTTGGAATGTTAACCCAATTACTGTCTCACCAGGTATATTTTCAGCAATACTAGTTTTGATGGACATCATCGCCTTTAGACTGAGGTGTCTTATGATCAAATTACTTGGGGGAACATCTGACATTAACAAAATGAACCACCTACAAGGCTTAATATTTTAACGTGTAAGTTTCATATGAATATCCAAAAGGAAAAGAGTACAGAAAATTTGAAGTCCAATGACAGCACATCTCTTCCCTCCATGGACAATGTGACCATTACGTGTCACAAAATCCATGAAAGTAGACGGTTTGTGGTATCCAGACTACAAGCTCCTTCCTGGGCCCTTGTGGGTAATTGAAAGGGATGCTGGCCGACCACAGATTATTATGATGCCAGACAGTGAAGGGACTGATGGGAGAAAAAGGTCAGTAGGTCAATTAGGAGAAGACATATTCTTTTGTAATGGCTTAAGAGTCACAGCTCCATGTGCTGCTCTATGAGGTGTAAGGGCTGTAAGGGCGACACATGTCTCACATTCTTGTGTCCTTGGGCAGGGCTTCCTTGCAGTAGCCATAGGGTGAGGATGAAACTTGGGCAGGGCCTAGAAAGACCAGGTAGTAAAGAGGAAGGTATCTCAAATAGCATTAAATATCACAGCACATATAGACCTGAATAGCGTGTTCAGAGAACAAAGAGGAGCCTTGTGAAGCTAAGGGGTGCTCTGATAAGAAGTCTTGCTGTGAAATGTCCCCATACACCCGTGTGTTTGAATGATGGGTCTCCCAGCTGATGGAACGTTAACTAGGTGGAGCCTTTTACTGAAGGAAATGGGTCAAAAGTGGACTTGAAACAAGACTCTCTTTCTGTCCACTTTACTATTTTCCCCTTGGATGTGGGAAGACAAGGAATCTTAGTGGCTAAAAGTCCCTACCACCATACTTTTCCTGTCACTATAGAGTGACACCCTCAAACAGTAGACCCAATAAAATATCCAAAGGTCAGAGTCGCACCCCTTATAACATCCTCCCAAGCAAATACCTTCATTGTAGACATCTCCAGACAACAGATGTCTTCATCAAATTCCACTGAACAGGAGGAGCCATGAGTTCATGTGTCTCAGAATACACTCTCTGACCAATCATATATCAGCATGGCAGTGGCGAGCAAAAGGACCCAAGGTGGTGGACTGCAGGAAGGAGGGAAGAAAGTGTCAGAGATCCTGTGATGTTGTTGTGGTTCAAAGCAGAAAATCAAAGGTGACCCCAAGCAGAGAGCTCCTGAGCCAGGATGTGGACCAGAGAGCTCAGAGAACAGGATGAGGCTATTAACAAAGCCACTGGGCAGAACGGGAGCATGCCAAAGGGCAGCTGATCATCCACTAAGTAGAAAGGGGCGTCCTAGATTTATTTCATATTTTAAGTTGGCTATATGTGTTCGTGTACGTGTGCACGCACATATGAGTGCATGTGTCTCCAGATGCCAGAAGAGGGTGTTGGATACCCAGGATATGGGATTTTAGGTGGCTGTGTGCTACTTAACGGGGTACAGAGAGCTAAGCACAGGTAGATGCTCTTAACGGCTGAGCCATCTCTCGAACCTAGGGAGTCCCATTTTAAATGAGGACTTGGAATTGCCATTGACACTAAATAATATGTGCTATATCGCTCTTTGTTACCTAGAGCGTGGGTCATGGGCTGGTGTGAATCCAGAGGTTATTGTTAGTTATTAATGTTTCTCTGTACAAACATATTAGCTTAGGTTTATTGCTACCATGGAAACAATAGTGTTTTTCCACAGATAGCTTGGGAAATAGGATTTAGATTGTTCTTGACAATTCATTTAGTAACATATCTTTGTTCACAGGTAGACTCTGTATCCAAACAAGCGACTGTTTCTTTCTTAGGGACCCATATGGCTTTCAATGATAGGCTTACAAATTAAAGATTACATACCTAATTGCCATAAGCCACAGCCAGCACAGGGAGATGCTGGCACTTGGAGAAACTCAGAGAAGTAGGAAGGACTAAAGTGATCTCTTCCTGTCCGATGAGTATCATGACAAGAAGAATCGAATGTGGTCAAACTGCTTCATTACTCTATCTCACACTTAATTTCCATCCTTCGCTTGGTGTGTGTCTTAGGTGGTGTGTATACTTTTGTGTGTGCGCACATGTGTGGGTGCATGTGTCTGTGCACATGGAGGCCAGAGATCAACATCAGATGCCCTCCTTCATTGCTCTGTTATTTTATGAGATGAGGTCTCACTGAAGCTAGAACTAGCTTGTCTGGCTACTGAGCTTCAGGGATCATACTGTCTTCCCCTCCCAGCCCACACATCTTTCCTGTGTCTCTATGTGGGTGCTGAGGATACAAACTCAGCCCCACACACTTGCCAGGCAAGCACGATTACCCACCCAGCCTCTCCCGTTTCTCCATCCTTTAATGACCACGTACATTTGACAGTTTAACAACTGCGTATGAGTTCACTGCCCACGTGTATAATGTCATGTGAATCTTCCCTTTGGATGCATTCACCGTGACTGAGACAGACCTCGTCAGCAATTGCATCATGATTCCATTTGACAGAAGACACAGAAACATGGAAAGGCTGGAGGCCTGTCTCTCATCCACACAGTTTCACACTCCCATCTCCCGGGGATCGTCTTGACTTTGGGCTATGCAGAGACATTCCAAATGGTTTATTAAAAGGTTAAAGAAAGTACTGTGTGCAAAAAAAAAAAAATCTAGCATTAATATAATAGGATGAATGCACTTGGTAAATGTTCTTTACTCCTTAAGATGTGCAAGGCCTGGAGCAAATGCTGGCCCTGGACACGTTGTGACTTGTCCTCTTTAAAACCACATAATTCAGAATTTTAGAGTTGAGATTGCACAAATTATTTAAATCGACCTTTCCCAAAGTGTTTTTCAGCCTGTGTTAATTAGGTCGCAATCTCTGCCATGAACGGTTTGACCTCCTCTGACAGTTTAAACTCTCTGATTCCCCCAGAGTCTTTGCATTTAATAATAATAATAATAATAATAATAAAAAAGGCTGATACAATTTACTCAGTGGAGATGCTGTGAGCTTTAGAGATGAGGTACACAACACATAAAGGACAGCTGATAGCTGATGTTGTTGGGTTGTGTCAACATAATTTTGTATCGACTTGATCTAACATAGAATAGACAGATCAATCAATATTGAGAGAGAGAGAGAGAGAGACTTTTCTATATGTATCAGATGTTACCATAACTACTGTTTTTTTTTTTTAAAGACAGGCAATTAACTCCAATGCCAACAGTACATGCGATCACATACACAAAGTGTCTATATGGCATATTCTTCCTGAATTTCCCCTGTATGGTGGAATATTCCAGGTCTGCAGGAGTGATTTATTAGATTCCAGCAGCATGGCCCTGTTGGAACCAGGCATGCTGGAGGAAGATTAAGAAGGGAGACAGACACATCTGACAGTATAATTACACTTACAACTCTTAATGGTATTGTGCGTGTATCAAAGATGTTGCATCCAAATTTAAAGAGATAAATATTTTAAATTTAGAAAATGGAAGCACTTTTTTTTTCTGTTGGAGGCAAAAAAAAAAACAAAAAACAAAAGGAGAATTTAATAATATGTCATTCAAAAATTGCTTTAAGTAATTATGTTATTTCAGATCTCCAAGATAAATTGGTCACACCACAGACCGGGGCATGGGCTATAATTTAATAAACACATGTCCCACAAGAACAGTGAGGAATATGGCCAGAGGCTAAAACTGGATGCATACATGATCTAAGGGTGTAACAATATTTATGAAACAAATCACTGTCTAAGCTTGGACTCCTATCGACTTACTGAAATCAAAGTTTTGCACAAGCCATTGGTTTTTGGCAGGGGCACCTTCTCCTGCCCATTTTCTACAGGTTCATTTGTACAGAGCACCCCAGTGTGGTGGTCAGGAAGGGAGAACTAAGCATATGTCTTTAGGAACTATTTTTTCCCCTATTCAATTCTCTTTGATTCACTTCCAAAATTTCTCCTGTCTCCTCAACATTCTCCAGCTCCCTCACTCCTGTCAAATGAGTTCTAGAAAACAGACCTTAGGAGTTTGCAAAGTGTATGTTATGGGGTTCTGTATTCACCTCTCAGCCCTGAGCAAGAAGGCTCTGTAGTGTAACGCCAGGATACGAGAGCCAGATGATGGGAAAACGGGGCTCAAACTTACGGCCCTGCATGATCAGAAGGCCTTGGGTGAGTCTCATTGTTTAACCTCAAGAGTTTTATCGTGACGGGGGGTGGGGTGGGGGAGGAGAAACAACATTTGGGGTCTCAGTTACACCACTGTGCAATGAAAGGATCCATTGTTACTGACAGAACAGGTCTCTGTCACGGCAACTGCTGGACACAGCACCTGCCAAAAGAAAGCATCCAGTAAGTGACAGTTACCCATTGATTATCTATTCACACGCACTTTTGATTGTTTTGATAAGAAGGCAATGGATGCCGGAAGTTACTCAGAGCTATTTCCAGCAATCACTTTTCTTGCTTCCATGTTTGGATTTTACCAGCTTTTCAATATTTATTTATTTATTTATTTATTTATTTATTTATTTATTATTTTACCTTAAGAGAAGCCAGGTAGAACACAATCTATCTCTCAGTGTAGAGCTACCATGCAGTTGGGACATGCCACCTTTCGGGTTCATAGGTTGTGGTTGGTTCATGCTAAGAGCTGAGGGGTGGGAATGTTTTTATACTGTTCCCAAGCCCCGATTGGGATGGATGAAAGATGGATGTCTTGAAATGTCATCTCAGATTAAATTCTGAAGTCAAGTTGCAGTAAAATGAGAGGCCATCTGGAATAACTAGAAGTCCAGGCTCTGGGTTCAATTCTTAACCATTGGCATTCAGGCCTGTGCTGTAGGTGTGTCAGCTACTCTCATTATCGTTGCCTTTTGTAAAATACTGGTTAGAAGAGCACACATCACGCAGTACTGAATTGAGAAATACTTGCTTGTTTTTTGGCTTAGAATAATGCTACAGTAAGTAATACGTTTTTCATAGCTGCAATGCTACAGTAAGTAATATGCATTTTGCAGCTGCGATCTGTGACTATTAATATTTCCAGTGGACAGGAAATGTGTGTAAGCACCAAGCTCCAGTTGAGTATATACCAGTGGTCCAAAGTGAACACATTAGTGTCAAAGGATGGATGCTAGAGATGTATTGGGTATGAAACAGGCATGCACAAGGCCAACAAAGAAGAAGGAATATGATAAACTACACATGATTGTTTCCCAGCCATGCTCACAAGTCACTGTGCTTCTCAAGCATCTGCAGAGGCTGGAAGGTGTCAGGTCCCCTGGGGATAAAGATATAGTTGTGAATAGTCCAACACAGGTGCTGGAGACTGAACTGGGGGGTCTTTGCAAAATTCATGCTCTTAAGCTCAGAGCCACGTCTCCTGCCTTCATTGGTCATGTCTTTTAACCTTCATAGTGGACCCCTCCCTAAGCTATGCCCAACTGCATTTTTCTGATGAGTCACTGAAAGCTCAAAGAGTTTAAGGAACTTGCCCAAGTTCAATATCCGGAAAGTACCGAAACTGGGATTTGAACCCACATTTGATCTGCTTTGGAACCTCTTTTTTTTTTGTTTTTTCAGAATGTCAAGTTACCTCCTGCCTTGGAGTGAGAATTAGAGGAATGGAGGAGGAGAATCTGCCAGATTTACACCCCCCATACTCCCTCTCTCTTTCACCATCTTCTTCTCCCTCTCTCTCCCTTTTCTCCCCCTTTTCTCTATTCTTCTCTGCCTCTCCTCTCTATTCCTCTATTATTATTCTCTCTTTTCTTCTCTCTCTCTCTCTCTCTCTCTCTCTCTCTCTCTCTCTCTCTCTCTCTCTCTCTCTCTCTCACACACACACACACACACACATTTACCAGAACATTTTAAGCCCTGATATACTTCCCACATGAAACCTTAGAATGTGTGTATAGCACCCACAAGGACCTATATATTACATTTGTCTTTTTAAAAAGATATTCTCCTCCCACATATTAAACAAGATTCTCATAACTGCTAGAAACTTGCCAGTGTTATGTTTTCTTTCAAAGGTAATTATTTTGAGGTTAATATTAAATCAAGACATACAATTTTGCAGACTAGCATGCCAAAGTTACTCAGAGCATCTAGAAATAATAAAAGAGCAGAGGATTAGTCATTTTTTTCTCTCCCAAGGACTTTCTTATTTATCTCCTTCAAAGCTAAAACCTTAACAAAACCCAACTATTGTTGAAGTGTTGGAGAGATTTTTCTATTTTCCTTTTTTGTCAGAATGATTACTCTTGACAGAAAATGAGTCTTTTAAGAACGAAGCTATAAAAATAGTAAAAAGGAAGGGAAAAAGTTATCAGAAAATCTTACTGAAAAAAACCCTAAAAAGATCAGAGAGTAGCTTTCTGGGCTGGCTTAAGCAACGTTTTATTATGAGTTTGACATCTGACCTTACTGTCCTCCTTAGCCAAAAATGCTCAGCTTTTTATTGTATTAATTTCAAATTTATATGTGCATAAAGAAATAACCCACTTTCCCGGGAACATGTTCCATTATAGATTATAAATAACACAGGAAATCAGTTATTTTGGAACATATCTTTGTTCCCTCACGTCAGTTCTGGTTTTGAGTATCAAGCCAGAAGACGAACCCTTAAGACAACACAAGAACTTTTTATTTTTTCTTTTAATAAAACCACTCTTCTTTTTTTATCATGCTTTCATTAAACATTTTATGAATGCACTAAAAAATATCGAAGCCAATTTTAAAACCTTCTCCTCTCCTGGCAGAGTTATGCTCCTCCATTCTCCCCACTCTGCATGTCATAGAGCGTTTCAGATAGGCTGTGAACGTGGTCTTTATGGACCCCTGAAGGTCTCAGCATGGCCTCCAGTGAGAAATACAGCTAAAAGGAATAGGAACATAAAAGTTGGTGAAATATTGCAATGGCACTCCCTGTGAAACCATGCCAAAACTTTAAAGGAACATTCAAGTCATTAATGTAGACATTTCTTTACCCCATCTAACAGACCAGTGGTGATGGGTAGTTATATGCTGGATACTGTGGTGTAATCAAAATTGATCAAGCAAGTTAAGTGGCCTCACCCCAAAAGCTGAAACCCTAGTAGGAGGGAATGGTTGGATAACCCGACTATACTCTGTGTTTGAAGGGGATGCTGGTCATAGAGAAAAAACAAACATGGAAGGAGTAGGGTTGGCCAAGAAGATCTCGCAGCAAAAGTGGTTTGAGGGGAGACTGGACACGAGCAGGGGAAGAAAAAGGCCTTCGGAGGAAGATTTTCCTAAAGGAGAAACCAAACACTGCCAATGCCCAGTAGTTAAAATGTGGTGAATGTGTCCAGGACTCAACACAGGCTTCTGTTTTAACAGGACCTGTCAGGTTGTGCAAGTTTAGATGAAAGGAGAAAGACACATGAATTGGAAAGACACCACTGAGTTCTACTCATCAAACAGAATGGTGTTGAGAGAAAGGGGCTCGGTGGGAAGATGCAAAGAGAAAATATCTCTAGCCTTAGCATATTATGCTATTTTGTCCCTGCGTGAAAAAGATCCAGGGAAGGCAGATATTGTTCAATATGTTTCTAATATGGCTGTCATCTACTCTTCCTTAAAATCCAACCTGTTAGAAGCCCTTAGGAATAGTCCTTTGGATTTTTATGTGAAATTTGATAATTTATTCTCTTACTTTGTCTCTGTCTCTGTCTCTATCTCTGTCTCTCCCTCTCTTTCTTCCTCCCTCACTTACTTCCTTCTGTTCCCTCTCCCTCCCTCTTTTTCTCCCTCCTAGACTTCTAACTATAATAATTAGGCATATACAAATTAGGCTCAAGAGAATTGACATTTATCATATGAGATTTTTTTAGCTGATAAATCTGCTATTTATTTAGGTCTCCCACACCAGCTTGTATTGAAGTTTTGATGCAGAGTTCTTAACATTTTTAATAGACTTCTTCTTTTTTTCTTCTAACTGATCAAAATATGCTTGATTTCTTCATGTTGACCTTATATTTGATGACTGTGAAATCACCGATTTATCTGAAGATCCTGTGGGATTTCTTGTGTGGCCAAATGTGTCTTCAGTAAAGAATAACAACTTATGTCTTCCTTTGCAGAGCGACAGAAGGATGGGCCCCTACATCGCCAAGTGGAGGCAGTAATGGCCGCCTTATTTGCTCATTAATCTCAGGGGGAAATCTCTCAAGACCTCATTGCTCAACATAGAATCTACAGCAAGTTGCTTTTAGACACTGTTAGTGGATTATGTCCTTTCTAAGATCTTGCAAGCATTTGTCATAATGGCTGTTGATGTTCTTTTTAGTCACTCTTTCTGCATTTATTACATTAATAATAATTTTATTCTGTTAAAATGGTAAATTACACTCATTAATTTTCAAATACTGAATGAATATTATATTCTGGGAAAGATTCCAACTTGGTCCTAACTCACTGGCTAAAAATTTTAAGATGTTTTTATCGACATTCCTGAGCATGTGATCTTCCTTCTTACAATGTCTTTATTCACTTCTATATTCCAGGGACGTGCGCCTCGAAATATGGGTTTATATTTTCTGTTCCTGGAAGGCTTTTGGTAAGTTTTGTCTTATTTCTGCTTTAAATGGTTGGGAGATGTCGCCAGGGGAACCTTCTGTGCACACATTTTTGTGCAGGGAGCTCCAGTTGCAGGGATATTTGTGAAGAAGCACCATGCCCCTGCCTTTCACTTTCTCTTTGCTCTGTTTTGTCTTTTGAGATTTTTCAAGGAATTTGTGCATTTCATCTAAATTGACAAATTTATCTCATCTTTCTAAATTCTGTGGGACTTATGGTCATAAATCCCTGTGGTTTTGGACATTGGCAGTATGTGCTGTTCTTCTGTTGCAGATCATCCTTGTGTTTAGGGAGTTGTTTTGGTTCCTGAATTTTAGGGGTTTTGTTTTTAGCTGTTTTCTTAGTTAGGATTTTACTGCTGTGAGCAGACACGATGACCAGGGCAATATAAAGGACAACATTTAGTTTGGGCTGGGTTACAGGTTCAGAGGTTCAGTCTATTATCATCAAGGTGGGAACATGGCAGTATCCGGGCAGACATAGAGCTGGAGGAGCTGAGAGTTCTAAGTCTTCAACTAAGTCTACTAGAAGACTGACTCCCACATGGTTAGGAGGAGGGTCTCATTACCCAACCCCTCAGTGACACACTTTCTTCAACAAATCCACATCTCCAAATAGTCCTACTCTCTAGGCCAAGCATATCCAAACCACCACATTCCACTCCCTAGGACCCATAGGCTTGTTCAAACATATGAGTATATGGGGGCCATACATAAACATAGCATAATGCAAAATACATTTAGCCTAACTTCCAACGTCCCCATAGTCTATAGCAGTCTAAAAAAATTTCTAAAGTCTAAAGTTCAAAGTATCATCTGAGATTCATCCAATCACTTAACTGCAATCCCTAAAGTAAGACAGAAAACCAGCTGGGCAAACTCCAAACTCTGCATCTCCATGTCTGATATCAATGCGGTCTTCAGATCTCTGATTTCTTTTTTATCTTTTTTGACAGCAACAAACTTCTTTCTCCTGGGCTACTTCCACTCCCTGTTAGAAGCTTTCCTCAGCAGATAGTCCATGGCTCTGGCATCTAGAACATCTTGGGGTTTTCAAGGCAACTTCAATGTTACAGCATCTTGTTCCAATGTCTGAGATCTATCTATGATTGTCTGAGCTCTTTCAAAGGGCTTGAGTCACTTCAGCTCTGCCCTCTGTAGCACTCTAGTCTATGGTTGACTCCACTCCATTGTTGCTGCTGTTCTTGGTGATCATCGCTTGATATTGGCATCTCTAATACACTGGGGTCTTCTGCTATACCTAGGCTTCACCAATAGCCTCTCATAGGCTTTCTTCACGGTGCCAAGCATCAACTTCTTCTCATGACCCCTTCAGTCCTGGGCTGTAAACTGCAACTAAGGCTGTACCTTCACCAATGGCTTTCCCTGGTTTCTCACAGTGCTAAGTCTTGGCTACTCTCCATGACCCTTTCATAATTTCAAAATCACCTGGATGACTCTCACATATTACCAAGTAAAGCTGCAGCATGAGGTACAATCTCAGCTACCTCTGGAGCACAGCTTCTTTGTGCTCAGAAAAACACTTCCCAGATTGTAACTCACTGTTGCTGGTTTCTTCTTAATCACTGCTTATTTCTTAGCTCTAGCTAACCAGTATCAATTGTTCCGGAAGTCCCTTCTATTTTTTTGCTTCTAAAGCCAGAGTCACATGGCCGAAGCTACGGAGTTCGGCTGCTTGCTTGCCACAGCTGGATCATGGCACCCTTGTTCTATCATATTATCACCAGCTTTCTGTTTCTCGATTCCTTCAATGCCCAAGTCTTGGAACTTGCTCTGTAGATTGTCCTTGAACTCAGAGTTCTCCATGCCTGTCTCCTGGGATTAAAGTGTGGTCCATCATGCCTGGACTTAAGATTTTCTCTACTTGAGACTTGCTCTGTCCTAGCTGGCCTTGAACTCGGAGATCTTCTTGCTTCTGTCTCCCTGAATCAAAGGACTGTATTACCTTGCCTGGGCCTAACCTTTTCATGGCTACTATGTCTCAAGCTCTGAATCAAAAGCCTGTGTCTTTTATTTCCAGATTGTAGTTCATTCCAGATTAAAAGTCCAAGTGAAAAGAATAACCAAGGAACAATAAAGTCCAATATGGTATAACTATTTCTTGTTCAATGGCAAACACATAAACAATAATCTTAGTTGGGTGGGATCCTGCCATGAAGACACCACTGCCTTAGTCTGTTTATCTCTTTGAATATAGGATTCCGCTCCATTTCACTTCCTGTTGCCCCTTCATTACTTGAACCATACATTTTGCATTTTTCCTTTCTCATTTTGCTCCTTTTCATTAAAATACTCTTCATAAGACTAAACCAGAGAACAAAGTCCCTGATGGGCTTTTTTGAGACTTCCTTTCTCAATACAATTAATAGAAATCTCTTTATTTTAGCCCTAGTTAAACTCTTCAGACAAGGACAAAAGCAGCCATATTCTTCACCAAAATACCACAAAACAGTCTCTAGGCCACATACTGAAATTCTTCTCTATTGAAACCACTTGGGCCAGGTCTGCACAGTTCAAATCACCCTCAGCAACAAAGCCTTCCATACTCCTATTAGAATAGCCTATTAAATCCCACTTAAAGCAGTCCATTGATTTCCAAGTCTAAAGTCCTCAAATCCACATTCTTCCAAATAAAAGCATTGTCAGGCCTATCACAGCAATACTCCACTCCTGGTACCAAATTTTGTCTTAGCCATGGCTGTACTGCTGTGAAGAGACAATATGACCAAAGCAACTCTTATGAGCACAATATTTATTTGGGGATGGCTTACGGGTTCAGAGTTTCAGTCTATTATCATCAAGGAAGGAACATGGCAGCATCCAGGCAGCCATGGTGCAGGAGGAGCTGAGAGTTCTACATCTTCATCTGAAGACTGCTAGGAGAAGAATGGCTTCCATGTGGTTGGGAAGAGGCTCTCACTGGCCACCCCCACAGTGACACACTTCCTCCAACAAGGCTATGCCTACTCAACGAGGCCACACTGACTCAACAAGGCTCCACCTACTCCAATAAGGCCACACCTATTCCAACAAGTCCACTTCTCCAAATAGTGCCACTCCCTGGGCCAAGCGTACTCAAACCACCACAGCTGTGGTATGCATTTCTTCCCTCTCACACTGTGTTGGCTCCCAGATGTTTCATTTCTTTGGCTTCTCTCACTTCTCTTCCATTTCTGAAATACTCAGAGACCCAACCAGCAGTCTCTCCCCTTTTCTAGTCCCCACACTGTCTGGCTGTATTTTATATGCAAGCAAAGACAGCTTCAACCAGTAGCTAGGTAATATCATCATGGTGTGCCTGGCCTGAATAGTGTGTATTTACTTTGGACTTTGATTTGATCTATAGGTTTTAAAGTAATCACATTGATTAATCCCCCATGCTTTCAAGCTTTCTGATGTTTTTTTTTAAATACTGACTTCAGCATCATTTCTCTATGAGTGAAAAATGTAGTCTACCATCAACCTTTTTAAGTAAAAATGTTTAATTTGTATTTAACTTTATATTTAATAAGAACTTGTATGCAATTCTATAACTATGGTGGAAATACATACATCTTAGCTTACTAAAACTCCACCTTAGCCATCTCACCTCAGGATAAGGGCAGAGTTACCATAATTTTTCCATGTAGATGGTCCAAGTTTTTTTTTTTTTCTAATATCAGTCCTTTGAAATTTATTAAGGTTTACCTGAGGTCTCAGGATCTTGTTAATTTTGTTAAATTTTCTGTATAATCTTGGAAAGACATAATCATTTAATTCACCTCTTTACAAGTCCATATAGTGACCATGTTGTTTGGATATATTTTGTTGTGTTCCTGTTTTTAGTTTACATAATAGTTATAGGGAGAGTTGTGTTAGACATTCAGCGAAGACAGTTGCTCTCATCTCTTTACTTCTTCTACCTTCTGTTGTTTATTTTGTTATCTGCTTGGCGAGGCACACACACACTTGATGATATTCTGTTTATAATCCTAGGTCTTATACTGATACAGATCCCTGTCTGTCTCAGTCCATAGGTTTTGCCCTTCAGTCTACTTCTGCTCCTATTGATACACCTGCCCGGATTCTGTCTTGGTGTATTCAGCAGTGTGTGTCAACTTTCCTATATCCTTTAAAATAAAGCACATGTAGTTAAGATGCCTGTCTGATAATTTTTTTTTATAAGAAGTGGTACCTTTAGCGTATTTACATCTAGCATGCCAATTGCTGTCTGTTATTTGTATTCTGTTTGTCCTTCTGGAGTCACTCTCCTCCTTCTTTCTGGATGGTTTCCTTTAAGGTAAGTGTTCCTTGCATTCTCTTTTTTCATGGTAGCCATTCATAATCCCTCCAGTCCTAAAGAAGAATCCCAATTTTTCTAAATATGTCCCCCCCCCTTCACTGACACAAAGCTCTGGCTTTTCTGGTAATATCTCTTTCTTTTATTACTCTGTATTTCTGCCCTCCTGATCTGTTCCAAACAATCTCCTTCTTGATTAAGAGTTGGCACACGGAAGTCATCTGAGTGAGTCAAATCTTGATTTCACAACTCAATAGCCGTGTCTCTATGGTCAAGTTGCCTAACCTCTGTCTCACTCTCTCCACCTAAAATATGAAAATTATGTGACTCGGGTGATGATGAGTGCCGAACAAGGTCAAGTCTATAAAACCGCCTGACATTAGTCTGGTATATGATATGCATTTGGAGACTGTTAACTGTTATTATTCTTAGTCAGCACTGCAGGAGAGGTGCAGCGGTGACATTAGGAATTCAAAAAAATACAATATCTATCTTTAGTACGATAACATCCATTGTCTGTTGGAACGATTTCTATTAACGTATTAACATGTCTTGATAACTCTTAAACTGAATACGTCAAAACTGAAGCCTTTGCTTTTTTGACACAAAGTCAATCACTCCTGGTGTTTTTGGTGGAAACTTTGTACATTCAGCTCTCTAAGATAACAAACAGGAAGCTTTCAGAAGCCCCTCCTTTCCCTCTCCGCCCTCCCTCTGTCACTGTCACTAACTGATTATTTTTCTAGGCTTCCTCCTTGTCTTCCTTCCTCTGGCACCTTTGCCATAACACTGGCCTTTCCCACTCAAGGCCCAGAGCCTGCACTTGCTAATTTTTGTCCTCCAAGCTTTTATCCATTCTCCTGTTGAATCTGCAGCATGAGAATTTTCTTATAATTGGGCCAGTCATTCCCTCTCTTTGCTTTATGAAACCTCTCTCTAATACTGTTGGCACCCAGCTCCTTTCCGCTGCGAGTGTGAGCCCGCCTCAGTTCCATCCACGTGTCCCTTTCCTTTCACACCAGCACGACTTCTCATCACTAATGAGAAAGGGGGTGTGGAATTGGTGGCGAAACCCAGCTCTGAGAACGCCTGACAAGCATCTAACCACAAGAGATACTTGGTTCTAGGGCTAGGAAAAGCTGCAAAGCAAACTTGGAATGTCTCCTGGTACCCAAATGTAAGGAGATAAACCAAGGTCAGACTGTTAAAAATGCACAGTCTCCAACCTGAAAGAGCGGAAACAGCAAATCCAATCAATTTAGAAACAATACGAACAGTTGTGGATTTAATCCATGCGACAAATATCCGTGAAAATTGCTTATGTACATAATCAAATAGATTAATTCGGGAGAAGAGACAGCTCTTTCTCACAGTTGTGTTTCGATTGTTAAATGTAGGAGGAGAGAGAAATAGAGTCTATGAAAGCCTCGAGGAATGAATGCTCCTCCAGAGCAGGCAGGGAGCACCAAGAGAGCCATTTCTGAGGAGAAACCTGGCAGAGTCTGGTCAGGATGCTCGCCAACATCATGAGTCCAGAGCTAGGATGGACTGAAACACACGTGATTTTTTTTTTTTTTTTTGGTAGTAAATTGCAAAATTGCAAAATTGCAAAAAAAGAAAAGAAGAATGTGTTTTAGTGTTAAAATATGTAAATTGGTGTAAATTCCATAATTTGACAGTTAATTTATCAGTTAATTATTAACTGGTCAACAGTCTTAGGTAGAAAAGTCACTGAAGTATAAGAACTTCAAAGAACTCTCATACGCTATTAGACACCAAGGAGAAGCCACGGGAGGGTAGGATCCTTGGAAAGGTCTTGTAGCACAAGAATATTGCTGAGAAAACTGAGAGATTTTAAATTAGATCTAAAGTATCAGTAAAATAATATGTTAATGTCAATTTCTCATTTAAAGATTGTTTTAGATATGTGTCTCAGTGTGGGTACGCACAAGAACGCAGGTCCCTGAACAGACCAGCGGCACAGGTGCCTTCCAGAGCTTAAGTGACAGGCAGTTGTGGGGCGCCTGATGCGGGAGCTGGGAACTAAACTATAGTCTTCTTTGAGAGCAACAATGTTACTAACCACTGAGCCATATCACCAGCCATCTTGGGTTTTGTTTGTTTATTTATTTATTTATTTATTTATTTTTGTTGTTGTTGTTGGAATGTAGTTTCATGCTGTGGTAACATTAAGAGAAGAAAGTTAAAGTAAATAAAAGGAATATCATGTTTGAATCTTGTAAGTCTGAAATTAGTTGACATAAGAAAAAAAAAACAAATACTAAAATCCATCCGGCAGGCCATCTTCCACCCCTTTCCTAACAGTCATGCATACGATCCCCCTTGCTAAGTCCACCTCCACTTTCATGCAGTCTCTGAAGATGCTGCCTGTGCCCTGGACCGCCCCTTGCCCAACCCTACTTACCCTTGGGGGTTTGGAGGTGAGGTGATGTGGAATCAATACAGACGCCAGGAACAGTTGAGAAACGCAGCAAGCCTCTTTAATACTCTCCACTCGCGCCCTATTGGTCCGTTCCCAATTGGCTGGCATTGTCTGCATCACCAACCTTTGGTCTCGCAGGCAGTCTTCAATTAGGTCCTCCTGCAGGAAATGCCTTTGAGGCTGCAAAGCCCCTGGCATTTATGCAGAAGCATGTCACGTCAGGGCTCCTCCTACATGGAGATGCAAGCTACATGCAGACTCGTGTTTGGGCTTTCGTGTAAGATTGACTCAAACGCAGTTTGTGTACAGTTGTCCTCTACAGGTTCACCTATGACCAGTTGACCCCCAGTTTTGGCAGCATTTAGGGGAGCTATGGAAACTCAAGGAGGTGTGGGCTTAACCAGAGGTCATAGGTCACTTGTAGCGTGTGTCATAGGGATCTTGCTAACTTCTAATATGATCTCTTTGCGTCTTGTTCTTCTGAGGTGTAAGGACCCCCCAGCTATGGACAGGACCTCTCCTGCCTTTGTGTACAGTTACCACACCTTCACCACTAAGGAACTGTGGGCAAAATACATTTTTCCTCTGGCACAGTGATGAGAAGAATAAGTCATGTCCATTTCAGCTGTCTGTTGTTGGCTGGGTTGACAGCCGATGTTCTGGTTAACGTTTCAATTCATGCCTTTTCTCATCATAAAGTGGGGCAAAGTTATGTTTTGTAAAAAGAGGTGGTTCTCAACCTGTGGGTTGTGACTTTTTTGGGGTGACCACTCCTTTCACAGGGGTTGAATATTAGATATCCTACATATCGGATATTTGCATTGCAATTCATAACAGCAGCAAAATTATAGCTATGACATAGCAACAAAAATAATTTTATGGTTGTAAGTCACCACAACATGAGGAACTCTTTTAAAGGGTAAAGCATTAGGAAGGTTATTAACCACTGTGTTAAAGAGTTATCAGATCAAATGAGACAGGACTTTCAATGCTAAGTATGAGGACTAGCACACAGTAGGTACGCATGCAACTCAATTTAGGTGTCAGAGCAAATGCAGTTTCCTTTAGAAGCTCTCTGACTGATTGGGAAGATGAACTTGGTCACTCTGGGTCCCTTCAGTATATACCAATTCAATTCACAGCACTTAAGTACATATTTGATATTTGATAAGCTTCCCTTAAGTTTAGATAATTTCCTCAATTAAATATAAAATCGCCCAATGCGGAGCTGTGTTCTTCTATCTTGCGGTAACTGCCTTATTCAGCATTCAGCACACAGCTCATGATGGATGTTCACTGACTGACTGATTAGAAACTTGGCAACACTGTATTCTTTCAGCTTCCTAATGAGTTGAACCTTTCATAAGCTGGCTGATAATATTGAGCGTACTGAGAATGTTGCAAGTAGCAAGTGGGCAAAAAATATTCAAATACAGGACTGGAGAGATGGCTCAGCAGTTAAGACTATGTACTGTTCTTGCAGAGGACTAGGGTGGGGTTCCCAGGACCAATATAGGGTGGCTTACAATTGCCTTCAACCACAACTCCTCTTGGGGATCTGACACCCTCTTCTGGTATTTTAGGGGTACTCAAATGTGCACACACACAGACAAATGTAAATAAAAATCAAAACTTTATATATGTGTGTGTATATATACATATATATCTTCTGTGTTTATATATATATGAAGAGATATATGTACACACACATATACACACACATATATATGACGATTTACGTGACATTACAATAATGTGGACACTATCAATCTTAAGGCTCATATTTTGTCTTTGTCACCTCACAGGCAACTAAAGTCTCAAGTCAAGTAATTAAGAGCTAACGACATGTAATTAACTCATCAGAAGCAAAGCTCTTGCTCTGTGTTCTCCATTTCCCATCATACCATGCAACAGACAAAGCTTCAGATCTTCGAGACTTGACTCTTCTAAGCCCCAGAAGCCCAGACAGAAGCACGTTTTCTCATGACCAGTAACATTTATTTCAGCCATCCATAGATTCATTGGTTCATTCAATAATATTCACCAGGAAGCCACCAAACAAGTGACTCAAATGGTTCCCTATGTCCAACAGGAAAAAGAGTCCCTGACTACTGAACTGACCAACTTGAGGCGAGGAGTGATGGCTGCCTCAGGTTGTGGGTAGACGCATTCTGTCTTGAAGCCCCTCTGCTCTCTTTCTGTCTCTTGAGTTGATGGAGAATTTGTCTTCCATATCTTATCCAACCCACCCTCTCCAGAAGATCAGGTTTGCAGGTTGACCTTCACACTCAAGACCCAACGCCTCCAAAGCAAACTCCATTATTTGATTCAAACATCAGGAATGGATAGAAAGACCATTACAGATCTCAACAGGACACTGTTCCTTTGACATGCCTTCTGAGTTTTCCATGCCAACTTTGTAGTTATGTGACTGTGAGTGGAGTTTAGCAGGATGCAGACATGATTCCAGTCTTATTTCCTATGGCACAGGATGTCTGGCACCCCTTATGCCTTCTAAAAAAAGTGTTTTTTATTTATTTGTTATTGTGATGGTATATGTGTGTGAGTATGGTCATGTGGTCAGAGGATGACTTGGCTGAGTTGATTCTCAACTTCTGCTCATGTGGGTTCTAGGGATTGAACTCCAAATGTCAGGGTTGGGCATCAAGCACTTTCTTGAGCTTATTCATATCTCCTGCCCCAATTACGTCTTTTGTGTGTGTGGGGGGGGGGGGGGACTTTGCCTGGAGACAGGATAAAGGGAAATAAGGATAATAAGGAGACAGGATAAAGCGAAACATTTGGACCTCAGAGTTTCTGGATGGTTCTAAATTGTGTTCAGGACCCCATAAAATGAAAAAGGTGTGAAGGTTCCAGAATGAACTAGGCTGCCCTCTCTCTCCCTCTTAGATCCCTCCTGCCACTCTTTTAAATAAATAAATGAGGTCAGATTTAAGCAAATCTGTGACTTAAGAGCTGAGATGGGCTGATTCTGCTTAGGAGGACCTATGCCATGTCAATGTATCAGACATTATTATCGCTGTAAAGGAGAACAAGAACACAGCCAGTAATAATTACCCTTCACAACCAGCACAATGATAACACACATTGTGGATTCCCATAACAACACCGGTTGCTTACCAAGTCCCTTGGGTATATCCTGTGTGGAATACAGGAAGTCATGCCTGGCAGGAGGCCGGAAGCATCATAAGAACCGAAGATGGTGTTTCTCTTTTCCAGGCCAGTTATGGAAACACCAGCTTCTCAAAGGGCAGAGCTCAGTCTTTCAGCTTAATTCTGTTAGGGCTTTCCTTGTGAAGATACCTCGGACATGCATCTTTTTCCAGCACATCATAGCTCTTCTCAATAAGCCTGTTGCTTCCCCTTGTGAAGTCGATTCTTCTCCAGCCCCAAGTCTCTCACCAGAAGCAAATGGACCTCCAAAACCTCAAGTTTGATGCACAAGCTAATCAGGCTGAGGGGTGGGGGGGGGCTGAGGGACTGGGGTTGAGGAGCAAGATGTTTTTTTGCGGGGGAAGTATGTTGAACTCAGGTGTGCATGACCCAAAGCCCAGATTCTTTTTATATTACCCCTCTAAAGGGCTGACGATAGAGCTTGCCTGATTGAATGACAACTTTCTGCCTGGCGATCACCTTAAATAACTCATTCAAGATGTCTTCTTGGTAGTATAGAGGCAAAGCTGAGTCCATTCACTGAGACCCCTCCCATCCAAGCCATACCAACCAATCAAGAAGCCAGGAAAGCAAATGACATATTAAATTTTCTATTCTCTCTCTCTATCCCCCCCCCTCTCTCTCTTTCTCTGAAAAACTGCAGTTTGTTTAGATAAAAAAAAAAAAAAGAACTTTCTGTAGATGCAACCACAGCAGCTCCATCAGTTACTTGCAGTATCATCAATCACAAAAGCAAACAGAAAAAAAAAAAAAGTGAGCTGGACCCAGTACCCATCCTGGTAGAATTATTTTTCAGGAAATCCTGAAGGCTTTAAAAATAAAAAAACAGGAAATAATTGCAGTTTAATACTGAGGAAGGACCACAGAAGTCACATGGAACAGGTTTCTATTTCTTTTCTTGTTCTTGTTACACAAAGGAAGTGCAATTTTTCAACCAAAGGAGGAAGAGGGAAACAAAAAACAAAAAACAAAAACAAACAAACAAACAAACAAACCAATGGCAGAGCAATACAGAGATGTTGGACTAACATAGTGGCACCTGTCACTTATAGCTGAGGGATGGTGCCATTTCTCATTGCCTGTCACAACAGCAACTTAAATAAAGAGATATATCTTAGCAGATTATGCTCCTCATATAGCTGACCGTAATGCAAGGGCTCCATTTTAAATAATAATGTGGCTATGTACGGAACAGAAGCTGGATATAAAAAAAAAAAAGTTGACCAGAGCTTAATGGGTGGCACATCCTATTATCCCTTTCTCATAGAATTATATGCAAAATTAAAAAAAAAAAAATCCCAGAGGTAATTTTCTATTTTATCTGACTCCACGGAAAGACGCTGTCAAATGACCACTGCTTTGATATTAAATAATTTGCATTTGTACAGTGACCTTTCAGTATGCAAATGGGAGAGGACCTTTGTTTCAAGAAAGTTGATTTGATTTGATAGTTGTTCAGATGGTAATAGGGTAAGGAGTAGGGATGGGGTGGGGGCAGGGTGGAAGGGACACAGAAGCAAGCTTCCTGGAAGGCAGGCTTTGTAAGGAGAAAGCCTTTTGTATTTATGTGCAGGTTTAGAAAACCGTCTTAGAGCTGTTCAAGTCTGTGACTCAGCAGCTGTATCAAACCCAGCAGAGGAGTCTCTAACTTCATATCCTAGGCAGAGAACTCCCAGAATGCTGAATGCAGATCTGGAACAGTTGGGAGAGATTCAGACATTCTTCAGGTAACAGTTTCTGGATTTTTCTCTCTGGACATCTGAAAAAAAAAAATGGAAGTCTCTCAGCCCAAATCAAACAATAATTAAACATCTGTCTGTTTTCAAATAGATGTTTTTGCACCACATCAAGCTCTGGAGCTGACAGTGATCCCCAAAGTGAGTACATCCATGTTACAGAGCAATCTTTCAGTGAGTAGATTTACCCCCAGAACTTGACAGTCTTAACCTTGAGCTACAGTATCTGAGATGTCTGCCATCCATGATTGCTTCCCACAGAGAAAGAAGTAGGGCTTTGACAATCACTCCTTAGTTTTGAGGCCCAGTCAAAGTCTGCCATTTTTCAGTGGTGGACCTGAAAAGGCACCACTTTTCAGATAGAAGATTCTCGAGGAAGTCAGGTTGTTGGAGAGCCCTGCTGTTAAGGTCTCAGTCCACCATATCCGGATAGCTTTTCTATCTTTGGGCAAAATGGAGGACTCCCCTTTTCAGCTTGGCTTCCCTTTCTCTGGCTAACCTTACTTGGAGAGTGTCTCCAAGCATAGATGCCTGGCTTCATCTGAAGAATGACCCCTCTCTGACTCAGCCCACAAATCTTGCTCTAGCTTCCCACCCATATGATAATTAGATACTGTTATGTTATGACTGATGAACCCTTTCCACCTATACCCCTAAGAGGACTCATATACCCTACCCCTAAAACATTAAAATAGAGCTGTCTCACTGAAGCTGTCTCTCTGGAAGTCCTTCCATCGAACAGTCTGAACCCAGCTCACCTCTCCTTCTCTCTCTGTCCTTTGTAGGCTGTTGGCCAACAAACCCCCCAGGAAAGGGAGACCCACATCAGGTCTTGGAGAAGATGTGTTTTTTCTTGGTGAGGCTGACGGCCATCTTTTACTCATTAGCATTCATATGTATTCTTGGGGTATGTTCAGTTTTCTTATCTGTAACGAGGAGTAACATCCTGTTATGGCCTACCTTAAGGGCTTGTTAGTACTTATTAATATTGCTTAGGTGTCCTGGGATCATGGAGGAGTTAACCTAGAACTCAGAAGCATGGAAGTGAACACAACTGAAGCCATTTCAAATTGACTTGGTAATGGAGAGATGGCTCAATGGGAATCCATGTCATTTTTTTTTTTTTTTTTTTCAGTGAAAGCGACTTTCCAGCATTCTCCTATACACCAATACTGCATGGCCATCCCAGGACATAGATAGTGCTTTAAACCCCATCTTAGAGCTAAGAAAATTGGTGGAGGTTAAAATAGTATTTCACCAAATCTTATGTTAATTGCTTGGTCAGAAATTATTGACTCAGAACCATTATGCACCATCAACTAGCTCCATAGCCTGTGGCCTTGGGTAAACCATTTCATTTATATTTATGGGTAAGTTCATTTTTAAATTTTTAAAAATTTTTTATTGGATATCTTATTTATTTACATTTCAGATGCCATCCCCTTTCTCCATTTCCCCTCTCTAGAAAACCCCTATGCCATCCCCCCTCCTCCTTTTTGCTTTTATGCCATTTGTTTTAATTACATGTGAGTATTAAGGTCAGTTCTAGGTTGAGGAACTAGCAATACTTTCATAGTCCTTGGGACCTTTTCTACTCTTGACAACCTAGGATGCCCTGTGGAGGATACTAGGAAGGAGAGAAAAACAGACAGACTAGAAAGGGGAGGAGCAAGGGATGGACAGATAGGTGTCTATGGATGACTATAATTGAACACGTTGGTATCTTTGTAGCTTATTAAAAATCCATTCTTGTACAACATGTCTATATATTATGGTACTGCTTTATAAATGAGGGAACTATAATGTGGAAAGTTTGTTAACTTGCCAAGGTCACACAGCTAAGTCGGCGCATCTGGCAGCTTCCCTGACATTATTAAGTGGTATTCTCTATATTATCCTGAAAAGTCAACACATAAAACACCTCTGAAAAATGTCTGCTTAATAATGCAGAGATGAGTTTCAGGTTGTATAATCAAAGAGCCATTTGAAGGATATAAATCAAATTCTATTTGTTACAGGCAACACTTTTAATTTGTTTGATCTTCAGTTAGACTTTCCCCCTCCCTCCCCTGGCCTTCTTCTGTACTCATCCCCTAACCTTGATCCACTCGTTCACTGTACAATGACATTTCAGATTTCAATGGACCCTGCGGCCTTATCATTCACAATTCTTTGACTGCCTGTTAACAATGAAAGCCATTCATTTCCACGGACCTCTAGATCCCAAAGTTTTGATATCTACCAACTGTGGAGAGGAAAAAAAATGGCCTCCAGTCTAACCTCTTAGACAAAGTTTTAAAAATAAAGATACAGATGACAAAGATTGGAACAGAGGTACGTTCACATAAGGCATTGTCTGTTTTGTAAATCGGGATTTTTACTTTAAATTTTTTTTGCTTATTCAGTTTCTCTAAGAGCTTTTGGTAAACTCATAAATTTTTTGACATATATGTATATGTCAAATATATATATATAATATATATTACATATGTATATATACATATATATGCCATATACATATGCATGCACACACACAGACACACACAGACACACACACACACACATTTAAAATCCGAACAGTAAAATAAATTCAAATAACTCTCTTATTTCCCTTTCCCTCTTAATTTCCCCACTTGAGAGGAACTCTCTGTGAAGATTCTTGATGGCAAATGAATTTGTTTCTCCAATAGAACTTCCATGCCTGTATTTCTGTTGGAGGCTGTGGGAATTGGAATGCCTGTTCGCTTCACAGATTCCCATAAAATCCAACTTCTCTTCACCATGCATCTCTCTGATTACTGCTCGGCTATACTCATTCTGACAAGGAGAAAAACAGGCTCCATTGTTAAGACCCAAAAGACTGAATCTTTTTTTTTTTTTTTTTTTTTTTTGGTTTCCGTGACAGCATATGGATCTATTTAGAGGCTGGACTCCTTCACACGCTTTGAGCCTGGATTAAAATTTCACTTTCTCAAACAGTACTCAGGCCTTTAGACAAGAACGTTGTTATTGGGAGAGGAAGAAAATCCGTAGGTAAGTATCTTACATTCGTACATATCCTCTTATGTGTACTGACACAATATATGCGTAAGCATGTACTATAGAGAGAGCCCTCAAATGTTTACCAAAGAGATTGTCTCCAAAATGACTGTTAAAACAATCACATCTCGCAAATATCAGCCCTTGTATCCTCTGGAGAATATGGCATTGTGGTTTACTCATGATAACCAGAAACAGGGAGAGGTTAACAGCTTGGCAGTGGATCGTGTTTCTGCAATAATCCAGTACATATCGGACACTGATTTGTTTCAGCTTTAGCCCTGGTTCAAGCAGCAAATGTAGATATTTCTTTAGTTGCTTGAAGGTGGGTTTGAGCCTGAACTTGCTTCAGATGGCGCCTCTCCCTCCTCGGCCACTCATTTCAATGGAGGCGGGGATTGGGAGCCTGTGTACAAAGAATATCAACTTGCAGGTCTGAGATTTTTGACAAAGATCCAAGTCCTTTGGCACTTCGGTTCATTTGCCTTTGGCAAAAAGAGACTCTGTTTTCCAAAAGAAACAAGTCATAAGAGAACTTTATTAAAAAGGGCTCAACCAGCTGTTTAAAAGGCTATTTTGATGATGTCAGTGCCCAGGAATAAAAAACACATGGGCTTCAATTCCTTTTAACTATACAAGCCTTTAAAAATTAAAGGAATTGGGTTGAGGAAAAAAAAATGTGTTGTGGGCTTATTAGCCGAGAATCAGCCTTCTATGGTTTCTAAAGAGCCTCGTATTGGGGAGACAGCCACAACTACCATTCAACGTGAAGACATGTACACATGGTTCGCTGAGAGCTATGGGGTTCATGTTTGTGTACCAAATTGGCAGTAGGTCCCTCACAGGCAGCAAAAAAACACACTCATAAAGGCCACTCTCTCCTCCCTGCCCAACAATAATGTAGCAAAAGAGGGAGATTGAATGGTCCCCTTCGAAAAAACAGCCACCCTTTTCGTGGTGAATTATTTCCGACATAAGTGTTCACTTATTGTGGTGTAGACAAAACCCGGAGTCTAGGGAACGGTTGGATGTTGACTGTCGATGGAAAGATGTGAAGCTCTCTCCTTGTCTCCTTAAAATCCTGAGCTCACTCTTCTGACACCGAAGAGGATTTTGGTTTCTGGGTAAACCGAGCGAGAAGACAGATTATAAGCAAGTTCGCTTCTCAATTGTTAAGGCAACATGACACCTCTTTGCAGGCAAAGATGCGGTGGAGTTTTGACGAATGAGCATGTTCCCGTCTGGATACCGTAGCAAACACGTTAGGAAAGAATGATTGATGTTCCCCAACGGCCGTTGCTTGCTCTTAATTTTGTTGAAAATAAAAGTATGTGCCCTCATCTGCTGGCTTTTGAGGTCTCCTGACTATTTCTTTCAAGACACTGTAATATGGTGTGGGATATCTGAGGCCGGAGAAAGCAGATAGAAATAGCCAATTCAGATCTGCCTCAGTGATATCTCCAATACAAGTTCTTTCTGGCATGACCTCAAAGCGATAGACTATCTCCTTAGTTCAATTAGATATAGGAGCCCAATCTTCTGAGGAAAGTGGCAAGATAAGCCTATTACCTCTATACTACAGAATGCCAGCCATTTAGAAGGCAAGGGAAGGGTTGACTCTCCCAACTCTTGCCCATGAATTCAGTGGACTGTGCTCCCCATTGTGGGTAAAAATCCTCACCAGTGTATGGGAATGTTTAAAAAGAAGTCGTGATATTCTGTGTATCACTTTCATTTGTTATTTGCACACACTTTCCACATAGAGAACCACTTCGAATGCCACACCCACTTTATAGGAAGATAACTACTCTGAAGTGGGGAGGTGGTAAGAGCAAGGGATGAGACGTGACTTGCTTATGACCAAACACGACGACAGGAAGTGACCGAAAGGGCGTAAAATCAGATCTCTCTGATTCCAAAGTGCGTGCTTTCCAAGTTGGACATGGCCACAGAAGCAGCTAATGTCGGAAAGGCTAACAGTTTGATGATATAGAAGGACTGGCTCTTGCACATTCTCCTGGCGGGATCGTAAATCAATACAACTCCTTTGGAAAACCACTTAAAGGGCTTGGCTTGGTGGACCATCTTCACATCTGTATATTTCTATTCTTTTAGAGACAGAAATGTAAAATGTGTTTTAAAGACCGAAGCATATATATGAATGTGCATAGCAGGCTTCCTTATTTATTAGTGCCCCAAATGGAAACAATCAAAGTGTCCATCACAGTAGAATTGATACAAGAGCTGCATTCTATTCATCTATTCTATGCATATATTCGTCCAATGGAATATGATGTTACAAATGAAGAGGCTACCATGCTCACTGGCCCAATGGAATGTGATGTTACAAATGAAGAGGCTACCATGCTCAAGCACCGAATAAAGTGTCATCCATGTAAGGTGGAATAAGGGGAGTCACATATTAAGAAATACGTTCTACTAGGATTCATATGTATAAATTCAAGATGGTGGAAGTCAATTGGATTAGATGTAGCGTCTTAGGTGGGGAGAAGTGTAGATGCATCTCCTGGGATAACTTGAAATGTTTGTCCCTTATCTGAGTTCTAGTTACATGGTCGCTCAGTGAAATTTTACTGAGTCGTACTTATCAGTCCTTAACACTGATGCACAAACTCTCCTTATTAGATTTTTTTTTAATAATCAATTTGTAGAGTGGTTTCAGACTTCACATCAAATAGTGAGGAGATATCTCACGAACCTCCTTCCTTCGTATGGGCACACCCCGAACTGTTACCAGTTGTCCCCAAGAACAAACGGTACATAGCTGACACCTGATGAAGATGAGTTAATATGGGTTGTCTTGGATCTTGGTATTGCCAGTCTATTGGTTTGGAGAAGTAGATATTGAAGTTTACCTACCTCTTTAGGATTATTCAGAAGATTTTTTTTTTCTGTTTCAAGAATCAGTCCCCAAGGCTCAGTACCCAAAGAGCATTGCAATATGTGAACATATGTGTGTCTATGTGTTTATGTGTGTGTATATGTGTGTGTCTGAGTGTATGTATCTGTATGTGTGTGTCTGTGTGTATGTATGTGTATATGTGTATGTATGTGTGTCTGAGTGTATGTACGTGTATGTATGTGTGTGTATGTACATGTATGTATGTATCTATGTGTGTGTATGTATGTATGTGTGTGTACATATGCGTGTATGTGTGGGTCTGTGTGTATGTATGTGTGTACGTGTGTGTGTCTGTGTGTATGTATGTGTGTGTACATATGTGTGACTGTGTGTATGTTTGTGTGTGTACATATGTGTGTCTGCGTGTATGTATGTCTGTGTACATATGTGTGTCTCTGTATATGTATGTGTGTATGTATGTGTGTGTGTGCATGTGCACATTCACTCACTCATCCATGATGAACACATCTTGAGGTTAGAAGTTGTTTGCCTGTTCCTTTCTATCATTCCTATCTTATTCTCCAAAGTAGGATCCCTCACTAAACCTGACTCCCCCTGTTTCATCTAGACTCTTTGGCCAGACAACCCCAGGGCCTGCCTGTCTTCAGTCCCCTCTCCAAGGACTAGGGTTACAGGTTAACACCACTGTACCTGAATAGTTTTTTAAATATGGATTTGAATTCATCTCCTTATGGTTGCACAGCCAACACTTTTAACCACTGAGCCATCTCCAGGCTTTATTTTATTTTATTTATTTATTTATTTATTTATTTATTTATTTATTTATTTTAGTTCCAGGAATCTATTTATCAGTGTTATAGTCTTCCCCTGATAGAACTTAGATATTTTCTAACTCTACAACCCTGTTTTACTTTATTGTACACTAATACAAGTGATGCAGTGTTTTAAGAGTCAAGTCCTACTTGCTTTTTTTGTTTTTTTAGTTCCTGGGCAGCAATGACCCTTACATCATAACCTTGTGTCTATAAGGAAGGGCAAGGGTAGAGAATTGGCTGGAGCCAAAACTTTCAGCATGACTGAGAAGGTGAAGATTCCTGGATGAGATCCAGAAAGCTGCATGGGGTACAGAAGAGAGGATACGAGAGGAAGTTCTTGTAATCCTTGCTGAGTTGCAGGCCCTTGTGGATTCCTCCATGGGTCGTTCATCTTTGTGGTTGCTATTTTTAAGATGTGTGTGTGTGGGGGGGGGGTATGTGCATACATCCCCAGCTTCATGTATGCCATGATGCTCTTACACCATGACACACACATGTAACTCAGTCAGAGGATACCTTGAAGGAACGAGTTCTTTCCTTGCACTGTGTGGATCCCAGGGCTCGAACTCAGATAGCCTAAGTTAGCAGCAAGTGCCTCCATCCCCTGAGCCATCATCTCGCCAGCCCTTGCCTTTTCATTTAAAGAAATGTTTGCACCTTATCTAGTATTTTCAGGTATAAGAGAAGAATTGTGTCTCGTGGTATCTCTGCTGACTTACTGCCAGCAACAGGAATCCTCGGTATATTCAATTTCTGAGCAAAATCCACTCATTTGATGATATATACAAATTATAGTTAGCAACAATATAGTCTTCTGTCATCTAGAATGTAATTTCCAGGATATCTCTTGGAGGTATAAATCCTCGCAGCAGAAGTAATACCGTCACTTTTGCAGACTGTGTGAGATGAATTGCTAAGGACAGTGGGAGCAACTACAATAATGATCAAATCGGTTTGCTCAGCCAGATTTTCACCAGTGCGTCAAGACGGTGAACCACAACGGTCAGCTCCTCGGTGCATCTTCCTAAGAGAGAAAAAGAAAAACGAAACATTTCCACAGCGTTAAGAAGCCAGAAACAAACCGTTTTCTTAGTTTTGCTTCTTCTTGCTATCTTTGAGAAAACCAACACTGGTCTAGAACTCTCTGTCACAAAACTATTAGCAGCTTTCAGGAAATTTGGAATTTAAAAAAAAAAAAAACATGTTCTTAGAATTTTTTTTTTTAAAATTCACATGTGCATGTGTGTTTCGCTTGTATGTAAATCTGTTTTCAGGGTACGGGGCTGGTGTCTCCAGAGAGGTCAGAAGAGGTTATTGGATCTCCCGGAATTGGAGTTCAAAATGGTTGTTAACTACCATGTAGGAGCTGGGATTTGAACCTGGGCCCTCTTCAGGAGCAAACAAAACAAAACATCCAACCCTAACCACTGAGCCGGGGAAGACAAGGCTCCCACTTGATCTTATTTCCCAAGCAACACACGCTATTCTATGACTCAAGAAATTCTTTTGTGAGAGGGTATTCCCTGTGAAAATGAAAAGGATGTGAATTTAAGGTCTTTTCGTGGTGAAGTAAAAATAGAGATAGGACAGCCAGAAAACAGAAAATAGCCCCCTTGTGCTTACCCCAGATGGTGGAGTATATGACTTTTTTTGTTTAGTGGTATCAGATACAGACTTTACTTAAGTTTTTGTTTGACTGACAAGAAACCATGGTGTAGACAGTGCATGGGCAACTTGAAAAGAGACACACGACCCTCTTTCTCCTATGAAGGACCAGACAGTGAATTTTGGGGGTTTGGAGGCAGCAGTTTCTATTGGACCAAGTCATTTCAATCACTGCAGAGAAGCTGGCCACAAACAATGATCGTCCACCAATAGGTTGGCTGTGCTGCAATAAAACTTTATTGACAAAAATGAACATCAGGCTAAGTATGGCCCGCAGGCTTTTACTTTGCCAGACCTTGGTCTGTGTAAAAAAGGGCAGACTTCAGAAGAGAAAGGTCTGCCTACAGCAGTCTGAAGCTTTCAAGATTATTGCTTTTTCATACAACTGTAGTTGTCATTTTTTTCTAGTGGTTTATAAAGACTCCAGGGAAATTATATACACGTGCATATATAATGTGTATGTATGAGTCATGTTTTTGGTAAAAAAAAAAATCTCAGAATCCCCTTTAAAGCAACTACTGCTTTAAAATTTTCATTTTGACAGTTGTGTTGATGTTACAGGTTTTTTTTTAAATAATCAATATTTTTACCAGGAGAAAAACCATATATCTGATTGCCATGTGATATCAGAATAAAAAGAAAAAAAATCAAACCCCCTGGGACAAGAGAGGCAAACTCTGTAACAAATCTAATTACAGGACTGCCATGGTTCTGAAGGATAACACTGATACTTATTAACCCTCTTTTTAGCCAGTCAAAGACTACGCCAGTTGAAGACTGGGAGGCTCGTGTAATGTTTTTCAATTCAAACTGGATTTCCAGTCAGTGGGCACTCCACTTCACATCCCTAAAGGATGCTGGATACCACCATGGAACTAGAGAAGAATCAGAGATCAATGGCCAGCTCATGCTTCTGCTGACACACTGGTGGTGTCCCCCAAAGGCTCCCAGAAGTTCTGGTGTCTGCTCTGTGCCTTTCCCTGTCATGAAGTTATCGCTACATGGGAGCAAAATGTGTCTTTCTTTAGTTTGAAGGCAACGGAACGTTACTTACCTAGCAGATGCAGCCGGGAACAATTCTTCTAGGGATGGCTGTCAGTCTTTCCGGAGTAATTGTCTTTCAGGTTCAATGCCATTCTTTCAGAATTCCTTAAATTTGAAAAAAATAAGAGCATCGCTTGTTCAGATATGGAAAGGTTTGGGACCTCCAGTGTCAATGAAGAACGTGTATGGTAGGGTAGCGGTGAACAAGAGAGGTCGGGAGGCATGGCCCCATAGTAGAGGGCTGTGCTGAAATTACTAAACAACAATGTAACAAATGCAGGTTGAGGCTGCTTTTTTTTTTTTAACTTGAAGACCTCATTTTCTATTTGCAATATATCAACTTTTAAATTTCAGCCACTAATTAAAAAAAAAAAAGCTTGAATACTTTCTAATCCTAATGAGATACATCTGTGGGGCAGATTTGTCTTATGGGAGGCTAATTCCTGACCTTACATTTTGGAGTCTTCTTACCATCGTGGTTGACATATTTTGTACACATCCCAATTTAATCAGTTGTAACTTGAGCAATGTTAACTATGGGGGTTGAGGAGGGGGTGCGTGAGGAGCAATTCCTTAGCTGAGAGGCAAACCGAGTTACTTCACCAGAGAGAAGCTATGACGATCAACTTTACTTACAAAATCAAAACTTAGGTCACGAGAAATGTGAGGTTAAGTTTTAACTTCTTAACCATGTAAACTCAGAAAGCAGAGACATGTGTTAATGGCTGATGTAAGAGGTTGACAAGAAAACATATTATTCTTGTCTAGAAGAGGTCCCCCCAAACGGGGGGAGGAAGCAGTTAAAACACTTGACTGTGAAACTATCACCAGGACCATATGTTTGTGATATAGCACGAAGCGTTTTCTTGCCAGGGTATCACATCACTGTGGCAAACTGCCCCCGACTTCCCTCTCTGCCATCAAAGCGAGAAAGAGATTCAGCAGACATTCTTAGGATAAATTATATTAATGTTTTATTGTAAGCATTTAACTTATAAAATATATTCCTGGCAGTGCCACTCCATGAACCACGGGAATATTGTTCTGTCAATCAGGAGTCTATTCTTGCTGTGGCCTCAGGAAGGCAGATCTGGAATGGATTTAAGTGGCTTCATGTCTTGCCTGTACTGCACATTCTGGTTTGTAAGTCAGTTTGCCCTCTCCCCTGTTTTCTCTGGAGTCTGAAAAGCCAGAATGAGTACCAGCCACAGCCCCTGAAAGTCTGAGAGTGGCCTGAGCAATGACTGTGGATCTCACATCAACCAGCAGGCTGTCCCAAGCAGGAATCATGCAGGAATCATTTGGGAGGAAGCAGCAATGAAGGGCTACCAGAAGGCAGTCTGCATTGTCACTAAACTTAGGTCAGGAGGAGATTCTCTCGAGTCCAAGAGGCTGGTGGGCAAACTGGCAGCTGGAGGTCCCTCCTGTTGAAGGCAGTTCCTTCCTACCCATAAGGAATTGTCAACTGTTCCCCAGGGAAAGGTGGCCTTGGTTAGCCAAAGCCGATTGACAGTAGGAAAGTTTCTTTGTTTAAAGCTCAGAGAGTTTTGTGTGTGCATGTGTGTGTGTGTGTGTGTGTGTGTGTGTGCATGCACGTGTGTCTCTATGTGAGTTGGTTGTGTGTGTGTATATCTACCTGTGTCTCTGAGTGAGTATCTATATTATGTGTCTGTGCATGTATGTGTCCCTGTGTGTCTGTGGGTGTATATTGTGTGTCTACATGTATATATGTGAATGTGTGCCTGCGTGTGTATTGTGTGTCTTTGTGTGTACATGTGTAGCTGTGCCTGTACGTATGTGTATGTCTGTGTGCATATGTGTCCGTGTGTATATGTGCCTGTGTGTGTACCTGTGCATGTGTGTGCACATGTATGTGTGTGTGTGTGTGTGTGTGTTAGGGGATAAAGGATAGTTTTGTAGAATAATCTGTGTACTATAATCCACTAGTTTCAAAATAGCTTCATCTTTAAAGTTCTATGATCTTAAAAAGTCTTTCCTGGAAACAAAACTCTGAATACTAGAGGCATCCCATTGAAGTAAATCTTTGACTTCTTCTCTAGACCTATCTCAAAGCTGTTTCTGATGAATGTATAGATGGCATTGTGGAGACAAGCACATTTTAGAAGTTAGATTGTTTATTATGGTTATAACACTCGTGGTTTATATATATTTGGACATGCAAATATACATATATATATACATATACATACATATATAGATATATATTTGTATGCATATATGCATATATGATGCATGTTTATATGTATACATTACTTAGGAAAACTATACCCCCTCAGCTAGTAGGTTGAAGAACCAGATGTGCAAACACATGAGTCACCTGCTGCTCTCCTGACACAGAAACCAGGTCAGCAGTGTTTATACTAGCTATGGATAGTCCACCTACCAGTTGGAACCAAGAATAAATATCACAGAATATGAAACTTGGAAGAGAAATTCATATTTTTATATTATGTTAACACTCTCAGAATATTTAAATCAGTTATGAAAAATAAACAGGGAAAATTCACCCAGATGAAAAAGCCAAAGATTGCCCACACTCTCAAATTCCCTCTATAATAATAAGCCTTATTACATCCCCATAACCTCTCCATGATATTTTTCCGTTGCGGTTCATAAGAGACAGTCTCTCAAAGTTTTGATTTTAGTCCCCGCCAAGTGTATCTCGATGAACTGTGATGTGGGGCACCGGCATCACACCAGGCTGTTATCTGAAGCAGCCATTGCATCCTGATGGCATTTTATCCCTCTTTGAGTCCCCCAGTGTCCAGAGCTCCTGATCACAGTCCTGTGCAGGAAGTTATTCTCCTGAGTGAACGTGCTTTGTACATCTTAGCACACACAGCCACCTGCGTGGCCAGTCTGCTGGAAGAGTTGCAGACTGCCTGAGCATTGGATGCATCTTATTCCACACTGCCTGATGTAGAATAAGCCAGGGCATTTTCTATTGCATTTGCTTTCACAAGACATGATTGGCAGACAGCAGTGCTATTTATGATCCTTATATTATATCATTGCCCTTTGTCTCTACAGTTTAGAAAAATGTATAGGAAACATATGCCTGAATAATATATGTATATAGAATATACACATTATACAAATTTAAACAAGTAGTGTTTTTTAAAATTTACATGTCTGTGTGAGTGCATGCCATGTGTGTGCAGGTGCCCGAGGAGTCCAGAAGAGGGCATCAAAGCTAGATGGGTGTGGGAAAAAAATATTGGGTCCTATTGAGAAAAGCAGTAAGTATGCTTAACAGCTGAGCCATCTCTCCAGACTCACTTATATATATTTATAAGGAAAGAAGAAACTTTTTTTTAGTGAAAGCGTGTGGTAAGAGGACCAATAGGCTCTAGATTGGCAGAAGCACCTACAAATGACTTACATGACAGGAGACCATTCCTATAGTATGCAAATCACTCTCAACACATAGGAATGCAAAATTCAAACAGTTTACATAGAAAAGGGAAAAAGACACAAAGATATAATTCACAAAAACAGGAAGAAAGATCCATGTCTGGCATGCCAACAAGGCACGTGAAAATATACTCAACATTAGTAGCTATCAGTAAGATGCAAACCAATCCATAGCCTAGACATGCCCTTGTCTCATTGAACAGGCAAAATTAATTTATAGAACATTCAATGTTTCCAGTGAGGCTGGAAAACTGAATCTCCAATACTGTTGATCAAACGTCAGAGCTTGGAGCCACTCTGAGAATAGTTCGGTGTTTTATTTCCAAAAGTAAATACATTCTCACCATAAGTCTGGTAACTGGCCTCCTGGACTCTTGCATTGAAGTAAACAAACAAACAAACAAAACCCCTCTGTCTATTTATTTGTGCATGATTATTGCAGCTTTATCTCTCCAAACTGGAAAGAACCAGAATGTTCTTTTTACAGACCAATTAAGCAAAAAATGTGAGGTGCTGTCGTCATGGGGAGTGCTGTTCAATGGGGAAGGAGAATGGACTCAAGACACAGGACGGCCTGGATGACTCTCAAGGTCATTATATGGGCTGAAAAGTGGATTCTGTTTCCAGAGCGTGTTCGTGGTTGCTAGGGATTAGAGATTTGGGTTATAGTATGGGTCTTACCGGAGGGGAGTACCATGAGCGAGATCTTGTGATTACTGGGCAGTCATGTCTTGCTTGTCCAGCTAGAAATTACATGGAATCACCACACACACACTGAACAGATAGCGACTGGCTCCTGGCGTCCTGTATTTGTTTGTAACCTCAGCAGTGACAGCAGGCTCAGCATCTGTCTTTCTCTGCTGGAGTGCAGCCTCTCTACCTATAGACACTCAATGGATCTCTTTCTAAACCACTCCCATGATGCAACACCATGGTTTTCATGCTTCCATCCCCTTTAGGGTTTACCCTCAAAGCAAACTGGAACAAGGCTTTGTCTCTCACTCCCGGAGACAGAAATAATGTTAAGTCTTTGAAAGTGAGAGTTTTTCCAAGTAATTGCGAATGTGTCATCCCTTAAGAGGTCCCGTTTTAAAAGGTATTTAAGAGACTGGCGTGTCAGCTCACTGACCTGGGTTTGATTCCCAGCGTCTGCTTCAGGCAGCTCACAACTGTCTCAGACTCAAGTTCTGCAGAACCAAATGCCACACTGGGCACGTTCAAATACCCACTTACATGCATATGTACACATAACTAAACACTGAGGCCCCAATCTTTAAGTAGCTAGTATAAAAGTTAAAAAGGCATTCATATTCTGAACTGAAATACAGAACATTCCCCAGCCTCTGACTGTGTCAGTGGGGACAACATACGGATGGGAAGACCATTGTGCAATCCGTGCATTTGAATGTGCCGCAAGATTCCATGTCTGCACTAATAACTCAGAACTGTTGCTCCAGCTGCTAAAGTTTCCTTAGACAGCGAGACTGTCTTCTAATTCCACGTCTGAGCTCTCCCTTCCCTCACACTTTGCCTCATTAAATGCAGAGCATAGAACCAGCTCTTGGCAATTCACAGGCAACTGTAATGATGAGCGGAACATGTATCATAACGTTGTTCCTAGAAATTATGTGGACAGACATTTTGCAAAATAGAAGGGACCTCAGAGCCCTTGTCTTGTCAATCGGGCCTCTCTCTTAATCCGGGATAATAATAGTAATAATAATAATAATAATAATAATAATAATAATAATAATAGTACCCCCTCCCATCTACAGCCAGCTTGTCACATGGCAATATTTATGGATGGCTGTCCATAACACTGTATCTCCAGGCAGATGGATTAAGACTGAGGAGCAGCTGTAGATGTCTGCTCACTAAATGAGGGAAGAAAATGAATCTGAACCAAGCCACTTATGAGACCCCTAGTTTATTAGCATGGTAACAGAGAAGAGGAGCTTCTGAGTAGTAGTTGAGAGATAGATGATAAAGATAATTTCAAAAATAATACACTGTGTGGCTGTGTGCTCTGTAGAATCGGAAGGTCGTCATAAGACCCAACAACTAATCAATCAGTAATTAATTACAGTTAACAAAGCATTTCCCATCGATCTACAAACTGAAGTCAGATTGTCACTCTGTCCTAAAGCCTGCTCCGTAAAGTACACACACACACACGTGTACAAACATACCCTACACACATATGCACACACATGTGCACACACATGTACACGCATAGCACACACACATACACAAACACACACACACACACACACACACACACACACACACACACAGAGACACACAAACAGCCTCTGTAGGCTTGTATATTGAAATGTTTGGTCATTAGAGAGTGGTATTACTTGGCAGGTGTCCGGAGGTGTAACCAGGTGGGAGTTTGTCTGGCCTTGTTGGAGAAAGTGGGTCACTGGAGCAGCAGACCTGACGACTGCACACCATATGACCCCGTTTATGAATTCTAGGAAAAGATAAGCTTACCTCACAGAAGTGTGGAGATGATCCTGAGCTGTGAGGGTGGGAGGAGGGGGATCTCCCTGAGGCTGGGGAGAGAAGGAGGCTCTTTTATTTTGTTGCCGTTCCTCAGTATTGCTCATAACTCAGAGCGTTCACTGAAGGTTGGCTTATTTACTGTGTATAAATGATCACTGACACATTCATTTTAAGGCTCATCTGGTCAAATGATTGGTAAATACCACATGCTCTAGTCTTGTTTCAAAATGTGTCAGCCAAGTAACTGTTGCTTGTGTGATTTCATGTGTGTAATAGCCGTGTCGTATCCAGAGGATTCCTCTTCATTCTCCAGCTCGTACAGTTTTTCCAACTCCTTTTCTGGGATGTTTCTTGAGTCCTGAGGTTTGCTGGCTGTGTTGATTAAGCCTGGGAGTGGGAAGGTGCATGAGTCCTTTAGCTGAGGCGCTTTGCTCTTGAGGGAAAGTTACTTTTCTTTGGGGGAGAGAGAGACTACTGTTAGAAAGAACTTGAGAAACAATACAAACAACCCAATTAAAAATGGAAGACAGAGTAAAAAAAAAAAAAAAAAAAAAAAAACTCCCAATAGAGCAATCTTGAATGGCCAAGAAGTGCCTAAAGAAATGTTCGCTGTTTTTAGTCAGCGTGGAAATGTACATCAAAAATGACCCTGAGGTTCCATGTTACATCCATCGGAATGGCTAAGATCAAAAACTCAAGTGATGGCACATGCTGGTGTGGATGTGGAGCAAGGGGAACAATGTAGATGTCCCTCAACTGAATAATGGATAAAGAAAATGTGGTACGTCTATACAATGGAATGCTATTCAGCTGTTAAAACAAAGACATCCTGAGTTTTGCAGGCAAATGGATGGATCTTGAGAACATCATCCTGAGTGACGTAACCCAGTTCCCAAAGAACATGCATGGTATGTATTCATTTATAAGTGGATATTAGCCGCGAAGTACAGGTTCCAGGCTACACGGCACTGACCCAAAAAAGCTAAACAAGAAGGAAGGCCCAGCCGTGTCCCTGCCAGGTCGCCAGGTTCGGCGCTGCTGGTGTGGACGCGGACGTCGCTGGGACAGTCCCTCCCGCTGCTCGGCGGCGGCACCTGCCCAGCCGCCCCTCGGCTCGCCGCCGGCCCCGCCAATCCGGACCCGGTTTCCAGCGCCTCTTCCTCCCAGTCCCGGGCGAGCCGCGTTGGGTTTATGTCTTTATTTGACGAAAACGAGCTGTTGCGCAGCCATTGGTACCTGTATTGAGGAAACATAGCATACAAGCAAGAAGCTTACAGCCTCAGTGGCGAAAATTTTTTCATGTCCGAGACCGAGAACTCTTGCAGTCGTTTATGTCATCCCTTCTTCTCCAGACAGAAGATACCAAAAAGTTGCAATCAAAGATCTGTTCATCTTATTGATAAAGTCACTAATAAGCCAAAATGTCTGTCAACATCAACCGCAGCGTGTCAGAGCAGTTCTATCGCTACAAGATGCCCCGTTTGATTGCTAAGGTTGAGGGCAAAGGAAATGGAATCAAGACAGTTATAGTCAACATGGTTGACGTTGCAAAGGCGCTTAATCGGCCTCCAACGTATGCCACCAAATATTTTGGTTGTGAGCTGGGAGCACAGACCCAGTTTGATGTTAAGAATGACCGTTACATTGTCAATGGATCTCATGAGGCGAATAAGCTGCAAGACATGTTGGATGGATTCATTAAAAAATTTGTTCTTTGTCCTGAGTGTGAGAATCCTGAAACAGATCTGCATGTCAATCCAAAGAAGCAAACAATAGGTAATTCTTGTAAAGCCTGTGGGTACCGAGGCATGCTTGACACACATCATAAACTCTGTACATTCATTCTCAAAAACCCACCTGGGAATAGTGACATTGGTACAGGAAAGAAAGAAAAGGAAAAGAAAAATAGAAAGGGCAAGGACAAGGAAAATGGCTCTGTATCCACCAGTGAGACACCACCACCTCCACCACCGAATGAAATTAGTCCTCCACATGCTGTGGAAGAAGAGGAAGATGATGATTGGGGGGAGGATACAACTGAGGAAGCTCAAAGGCGCAGAATGGATGAAATCAGTGACCATGCAAAAGGTCTGACACTTAGCGATGATTTGGAAAGAACTGTAGAAGAGCACGTTAACATCCTGTTCGATTTTGTTAAGAAAAAGAAAGAAGAGGGCATTATTGATTCATCTGACAAAGAAATTGTGGCTGAGGCAGAAAGACTGGATGTAAAAGCCATGGGTCCTCTTGTTTTGACCGAAGTTCTCTTTGATGAGAAGATAAGAGAGCAAATCAAGAAATACAGGCGCCATTTTCTAAGATTTTGTCATAACAACAAAAAGGCTCAGCGGTACCTTCTTCATGGTTTGGAATGTGTGGTGGTGATGCATCAAGCCCAGCTGATCTCCAAGATTCCTCATATCTTGAAGGAGATGTATGATGCAGACCTATTAGAAGAGGAAGTCATTATCAGCTGGTCAGAAAAGGCCTCTAAGAAATATGTCTCAAAAGAACTTGCCAAAGAGATTTGTGTCAAAGCAGAGCCATTTATTAAATGGTTGAAGGAAGCAGAGGAAGAATCTTCTGGTGGTGAGGAAGAAGACGAAGATGAAAATATTGAGGTGGTATATTCGAAGACTGCCAGTGTACCAAAAGTTGAAACTGTGAAGTCTGACAACAAGGATGATGACATTGATATTGACGCCATTTAAAAGGATGGATGCAACTTAGCTTAACAGTGTAATGCTGCAAATTTTTCTCCAATATCAGCCAGAAGTGCAACATGTATGTGCAAGAGCTAAAATGGCTTAACATCATGCTACACTTGATACTAAAAAGCTATTACTGTGAGTGGTCTATAATTAAGCCCAGTGAGACATCTAGGGAGTCCATACATATCAGTGGGCAGTTGTAGTTTGCTTATTTATAGCATGTTTCTTTCGGAAAAACTAGTGGTGGACACATTTGGATCACATTTATACAGTTATAAAAAAATAAAAGATTTGATTTTGGTCATTCTTCAGACTTTGGGCTATGGGTGGCTTATACTGAAGTAATTGACTACTTTTAGGATGTTACACCATTTAATTTAGGCTCCTTGAGTTTGGTAGGTTGTTAGGTGCCGAAAACTTAAAGAATACAAACAAATAAAATGACCTTACTCAGCCATTAAGAAATGAAGTATTTTGAAAGTTGTATCTCCAATCCCAGTTCATTCAGATTGGCATCTGACAATACTTGTCATTCTAAGGAAATTTAATGATTAAATGACAGTGTGACATCCTCATGAGAAGTAAAAATGACCTGTGTGTCTTATGGTTTAAGAGCAAATTTTGAAACTTGAGTTGTGGTTTTTCAGTTTGTGTACACTCACCCCAAATTGTAGTCTTTCGAGTTGTGTGCATTGCACGTTGGATAAGCCAGGGAAATTATTAACAAATAAGTATTTTGTGTGTATTTAGTGGTTGCTTTGTACTGAGAGAAAAGCTTTGAGGTGTGATTAAATCATAAACTGATTCTATTTGGGAGAAACAGGAAAAAAGGTGCACTTAATTTCTAGCTAAAACAGCATAATTTTTTCAACTTTTACCCTTAAATTATAATTTCAAGATGTTTAGACATACTGTATCTTGTGTTTGTGTTCCCCCCTCCCCAATATTATGGTTTATTCTTTAATGCCTTTTAATTTGGATATAATAGCTTGTACTTTAGATTTTGGTTGCTATCTTGCCAAAATAAGTGTTACTGTTTTTTCAAGCTTGATCCCCTTCCCCAATTGTCTTATTTAAAGAGAAAGTTAAACTCATACTTCTGAGTCGGAGCCTGTATTTTGGTGTAAGACTTGGGATATTTTTTACTTCACATTGAATATAGCTGGATACCTGAGAAGTCTGGTGATGGCCACTGGGTGGGTATAGCTAGCTAAGGCCTGACCAGCCCATTCAGAGCCTTGGACTTCAGACACAAAAGTGAGTTTCTTACTTGCTGGTGTAAGCTCTATCTGGGGTCCTGACTATATTTGAATACTTGTCTTCAATATTAAAAACATAGCACATTTTTTTCTACAAAAGTGCATTTTGGGAGTTAAAAAACCCATGTGGTTAATTTGTGTGTACTGTGCTAGCTCATACATTATTTGGATCTTATTCTTTATGTCATCCATCTCACAGATTATAAGACTAATAAACATGTTAAAAAAAAAAAAAAAAAAAAAAAAAAAAGAAGGAAGGCCCAGGTGAGGATGCTTGAATCTCATTTAGAAGAGGGAATAAAATAGTCATAGGAAGCAGATGGAAGGAGGGAAGTGGGTGGGAGAAGAGGATGAGGAAGAGAATGGAGTAGGTTCAGGATCAGGCATGGGGAGACAAGAGGGAGGGACAGAGGGCCAGGAGAATGACTAGGAATCTTCAGTTTTGAGGAGTGGGGGATGAGGGACATCTTGAGGATGTGTCAGAGACCAGGGATGGGGAAGGCTCCCAGGAGTCAATGGAGGTGACCTTAGCTGAGATTCATAGCAGTGGGGGATATGGAACCTGATGAGGCTACCTCCTGTAGCCAGGCAGGAAACCCGGTGGAGGTATAAGGACAACAACCCACCCATAAAACTTTCCGACCCCAAATTTATACTGTCTACAAGAAAAGCAGGGATAAAGATAGAGTAGAGACTGAGGGAATGGCCAAGCAATAACTGGTTCAACTTGAAACCTATCTCATCAGCTAGCGCCAATCCCTGACACTACTGACGATGCTCTGTTACCACTGCAGACAGGAGCCTAACGTGACTGTTCTTTGAGAGGCTTCACCCAGCAGCTGACTGAAACGGATACAGAGACCCACAGCCAGACATTGGACTGAGTTGGGAGGTCTTATGGAAGAGTTAGGGGAAAGATTGAAGGCCCCAAACTCCACAGGAAGACCAAGAGAGTCAACTAATCCGAACCCTGGGAGCTCTCAGAGACTGAACCACCAACCAAAGAACATCCCAGATTGGGCCTAGGCCTCTCTGCACATATGTAGCAGATGTGCAGTTTGGTCTTCATGTGTCTCCCCAGCAACTGGAGCAGGGGGCTGTCCCTAAAGCTGTTGTCTTTCTGTGGGATGTGTTCCCTAACTGGGCTGCCTTGTCTGGCCTCGGTGGGAGAGGATGTGCTTAGCCCCACAGAGACTTGATGTGCTAGGGTGGGGAAATATAGAGGTTGGGCCTTCGGTCTTTCAGAGGAGAAGGGGAGGAGGGTTGGTGGAGGGACAGTGTGTGTGGGGGGGCAGGAGGGACTGGAAGAGAGAGCAGAGATCAGATATAAAGCAGATAAATAAATAAAAATTGTTCATGCCCCAGCAGAAAAAACTATACTTCTGCCCATAGGAACAGTACTAATCTGATTATAGGAAAATAACATGTGTTGAGTTGGGAACATATGGCCAATAGGGTGGTGGACATGAGAGCTGGTAAGATTGATATATAATGCATACATATGTGAAATTTTCAGTGAGCAAATACTAATAATTATAACAGTGATTAAGCTATTCGTCCATTAGAAGTCTCATTATGGCAGTTGAACAGATTGCTGACGGTCTTTGAAAGAAGTCCCCCTGTGGTGGAGAACATTGGTAACGGACACCTTTAGGGACCCTATGATCTGCCTCCCTTCTAACCATGCGCTTGAAAGGAAGTCTGATAACTGCGCCGACTTCCTCATCTCTGTGATCATGTGTAGGAGACTTAAGGTCCTTTTATTGCAATTTCTTCTCCTAAAAAAATGCTAGAAAATGGTGTGTCCGTCCCTGCCCGCCCCTCCACCCCCACCCCGCCCCCCTGAGATATGCTGAGGATGACGTGAGGTGATGTTTGCAAGGTACTTACAGAAGCGCCCGGAACACCATAATGACTCTGTGCAGCCAGCTTCTCCTGGAACAAACACGTTTGGAAAATAGAGTCCTCAATCATCCACTCGAGCTGTGGAATCATAATGAATATGACAGTCTTATATGGACCCAAGAAATGGGGAAAACGAGTTACATTTCTTAAAGAGGCAGCTTAGGTGACTGCGCATGAAACTCTATAATGGTGTAGTAGAGAGAAAAAAAATCTCTGATAAGATGCCCAGATCACTAGTGCCCGTGTGACTTGGGATTCTGGCTGAACCTCTAACCTTGTTTTTCTCTCATTTACAAAATGACATGGTTGACAGGAAAAGAAGGTAAGTTAGTGACCGCCAGAGCTGGGAATAGAGAGGAGTGGGGAGTGAATTTGGGATCTTTGGGAGGGGAAAATCGGAAATGGGGAATGGCGAGAGGCTACCATATTGGGAATGTATTAAATGCTACTGCGCCACGGCACACTGGAAAGTGGCAGGACTTTTACGTAATTTTATCATCTTAAAAACGGAAGACAGTTAACACTAGATGAAATGAAGATCTACAGTTCCATTATGAACTCACTGCCTTTTTATTGGATTTCTGCTGTATGTCAGGCTATGCATTGTAAGGAACGACAAGGAACAGGAAAGTCACGTGGTGTTTCGTGGTGAGTGATCTCGAAGTTTGTTCCCTGGTGCTGTGAAGTTGGGGTGCTGCTCTTTAAGAGGCGGGGTCCAGTAATTAAAAGGCGGGGTCCAGTAACTAAGAGGCGGGGCAAGTAACTAAGAGGTGGGACTCAGCAACAAATGTTTAGCTCACAGTGCTAGGATTAAAGTAGTTTTCAGTGGACCCTCATTGATTTCTATGAGTTCACTGAAAAAGAAAAAAAATAAAGCTAGAATCTCTGCTCCGATCCGTCTCATTGAATGGATAATCTCTCAGTCTCTTGCACACACTCCCACCAGATAACATCTGCTGGGGCCTTTGGGTAGCTGAAAGAGGAGTCACCTATGCCAGGACTTTCTGGGCCTAGAATAAGGAAAGAAATGCTTTGTGTGTGTGTGTGTGTGTGTGTGTGTGTGTGTGTGTGTGTGTGTGTGTGTTAATTTAGCATTAATTTTTGGTACAATAACAAGCTTTTGGTACAATAACAAGAAACCGACTAATAACTCCCTAACCTTATTTTTAAAAATCAAATTTTATGAGGCTTACAATCTCTTGGTGTCAGTATTTTGAAGCATCTTGATGCTTTTTTTTCTCCTTAAGTTAATGGATAGTATTCGAGGTTAGAGAGCAAATTAAGTGTTTGATTAAGGATTATTAATTGATCTGATAAAAAGAAGAAATAAAAAGAAACCAATATGTCCTTAGACACAGGTAGTGGTTTTGTCCTTAATGTTGCCTAGGTCATTTAATACTTTTTATATTTATGTAGTCTGTGCTATTACTCAAATGTCTGTGCTATTACTCAAATGTTATAGATAAACTAAGATTTGGGGTAGTTAAGTAACTTTTAGATGACTGATTTTCTAAGCTGAATGGAGAGGTAAAATATAAATGTACAAATTCGTGTAAAACACTGCTTGTAATCTGTATTAGCCTGATAGCCTTTATATGATGTATCGACTATAGGTGCCATTAAGGTGTGCTGCCTTTCCTGCGAGGTCCAGCCTCAGTCTGACAGATGCCAGCCAAGTGGGCTAACACAGTGGGGAGAAAAAAAATCTAATTTGAAGTCAAAGAGTTGGTGATGCCTAGAGAAATGTATTTTGTAGCATTTGCATATTTAAGACAGTGGTTAATATCCAACGCCCTTGTTAGAGATGCTTCCTATTATTTGAAGGAGAATTATATATATATATATATATATATATATATATATATATATATATATAATTCTTTTTGCAATTCCTAAAAGACTGTTGGAATAACTATTTGATGATTTTAGGCATCATAGCTTTGATCACAACACATTGAATATATTTTCAAAAACAGAAGACATGTTCCCTCTGACAATAACAGGATCACACACACACACACACACACACACACACACACACAGTGTAGCAACTAATACGTAAAACAAAGGGTGGATGATTAAAAGAAGCAGAAGAAGACAAACATTTACTCCGAACTCTAATTCAGACACAAAACTATCACCACCTTCAAGCTGTCTCACCAGCGCTGGAGCTTTGGTGGCCTGGCTTATTCACTTTAACCAGGGGTTCAGTTGAAAGATGCTGCACTAACCACCCACAAGATGACCATTGGCTTACTGGCTTTACAGGAAGTTTTTGGAGTAAAACATGGCCCCTTCTATTTTTTTCTACCGGGTTACTAAATTTCCTTTCATATTTCTTCTCCTTAGTGTCTTGACTTAAATGGTCATTATGATCTCGAAGAAACATGATGACAGACCACTTCCAACTTTAGAGAAAATGTTTTACATATTACCACATGGGAACTTGGCATCTTTAGGAGATAGTGTGGTGGTTTGTATACACTTGGCCTAGGGTGTGGCATTATTAAAAGGTGTGGCCTTGTTGGAAAGGGTGTGGCCAATTTGGAGTAGGTGTGTCACTGTGGGCGTGGTCTTTAAGACCCTCATCCTAGCTGCCTGGAAGCCAGTATTCTGCTAGCAGCCTTCAGATGAAGATGTAGAACTCTCAGCTCTGCCTGTACCATGCCTCCCTGAATGCTGCCCTGCTCCCACCTTGATGATGATAGACTGAACCACTCAACCTGTAAATTAGCCCCAATTAAATATTGTTCTTACAAGGGTTGCCTTGGTCATGGTGTCTCTTCACAGCAGTAAAACCCTAACTAAGACAGATAGCCACTGGGAAGTTGAGACTGGGGTGCCCTTCGACCCCTCTTGCCGAGAACTTCTCCGGGAGTGTTTGGTTTAATGCCTTTTCTGCCTCTATTATCACAAACAGACTGGTCTCTCTCTGCTTTAGCCTGCTAGTATTGTATATTTCAGCAGCATACTTCCTGAGATTACCTATTCTTGTACCCTTGGTATCCTGTCCCCTCCGTGATTTCAGCTCCTGCCTGTCTCCCAGTGACTGCAGTCAGGAGGCAGGTGCTAGTGCATCATCCTGAGTTCAACAAGTAATTCTATTTTCACATCGGACATTTCCTTCCCCCTGAAATAAACTGCTAGCATTTTTCTCTTCTTACGATATATAAATTTTATTAAATTACTATCTGTTTTCCTCATGATTCAAGGATCAGTTTATTTTGGTTACAGCTGTACTCTGTCCTCTATGGCACCCACCATTAATTCTCTAATAGCACTTATAGTGCATTCGAATAAAGCTTAAAACTCTTACATCTTTGGTTGTGAGCCTAGCCTTTCACGGCTGAGCCATCTCTCCAGCTTAAAACTTTGATTTCATCTGAAACATTCTGTACGGTGTGGGAGAAGATGGTGGTTATGTGTGATGATTCATCTTCATTGTGGAGTTGGCTCTACTTGGTATCAGCTCCGGGAGTATCTATAAGGCCGTTTTTCAGGGATTTACCTGAGAAGGGTAGGTCAACCTTAGACGTGGATGCTGCCATCCCAGCTGCAGGGGTCTCAGACCAAATGAAAAGGCACGTGGAAAGGACTACCAGGGGACTAGAATCCACGCTTTTTCTGCTTCCTGGCTGTGAGCACAACACAGCCTGCTCCCTAAGGCTCCCTCCACCAGGATGAACTGTATTCTCTTAAACCCCAAGGAAAAGAAATAAACACCCCCTACTCTATGTTGCTTTGATCAAGTATTTTATCAGTGCAATTTCCTCTGAACCAAGAGCTAAAACATTTTAAGAGATCAATATATGATTTAAAGGAGGGAGGGAGGGAGGGAGAAGGGTAGGAAGAACGAGGGGGTTGTCAAAGAACAGGAGTGGAAAGAAGAATCAGGATGGGGAAGCAAGAGAATGTTTCAACCCAACGTACACTTTCGAGGTGGCTCTGAAATCGATAAAGCTCATATTTCTTGTCCTTAGTTTCAGAACCCGCGACTTCTATTCCAGTATAGCTTACAGGATGAAAAGCACAGACATAGTTGTGTTTCCTGAGTCTGTGAGCCACAATGAAGGAAAACGGAGGAAGCGGGCCTCCATGTAAATAAAACAAAGCCATAGTCATTCAGCATTTCCTGTTTATCAGCACATCCTCACCCCTGTGGAGAACTTCAGGAGATGGGAGTTTAGCACAGGGACAACTCCCGTTCTGTAATGTAATGCTAGCAGCAGCGCTATAAGTACTTTGCAGGTCAAACGGCCTGATGTCGAAGTATCAGAAGCGTTGAGTGCATCACAGGTGACCTAAGGTTAGATAACCAGGAAATGAAGGGGAAGAAAAGATAGAAGTGACATAGTTACTTCCAGGAAGGGCCTTGTCAAAGCAAAACTCAAGAACGACAGGAATATGCAAAAGGCTGGCCGGTTTCTAAACCCCGCCGGATATGTCGTCATACTTAAATGCCTCCTCTTCCTGTTTTCTCTTGCTTTCTACCTCATCCTCACATGCATGTCCCAGTGATGCTCTTGCCAAGTCATGCCTGTATCCTTGCCTTCCAACTTCCGGTCCTGTCTGTATTTTCCTAGAAATACATTCATCTCTTCTTCCTCACCCTACCCCAGGTATACTGATCCCCGTACTGTGATACCAACATCCCTGATGTAAGAGGAGTTCAGAGCACTAGGGCTTGAACCAGAGCTACGTTTCTGCCTTACACGTCTTTCTTACAGTACTGGCTAACTTTCTCATTGCTGTCACAGCAGAAGCAGAAACAGCAGCAGCAGCAACAACCACCTTGACAAAAGCAAAGCTCTGACATGCCTGTGGCTTTCAGTCTGAAGGGATACAGCTACAGCTCATAGCGGCAGGAACATGGGGCATCTGGTCACATAACATCTACAGTGAGGGAATAGAGAAGTGGGCCCTGCCAGAAAACATGAAGACCTACCCCCAAATGACCCAATTCTCCTTCTGCATCTCTACTTCCTTCCTGTTCAGCAACCTTCTAGGGCATCACTACCAGCCGTGGACTATGTGTTCAACCATAGGAGCCCATGGGACGCATTGCACATTCAAACTACATTCACCTGAATTGAAGGGTTGAGGGTTATAGGTGCGTGCAGCTTTCTCCTCAAATTTGGGGTCTGAGTCCAGCCTCGTCATCCTTCCACAGATTTCTGAGTCAGACTTCTCACTCAGCTATTCCCGGAAAGTGTTAACCTGTCACCTGTATAAGATTTCTATGTATTTTTCAAGCATTGGGATGACAGAAGCGCAGTAAGTGAATAAAGCCCGGCCCAAAAGTGGACTCCAGAGAGCTTTGCTCCTGTGTGCATGCGTGAGTCGGGGCTGCTTCCAGTTTCTGGCTAACCCACTGGTCCTTACTTCTGCAACTCATCTCCACCTATGCTTTTCTCCAATCATTTCTACCCTAAATATCTGCTGTCCTCATGTTGTTTCCTCTCCAGTCAAGAACCCTGGAAACTCCACAGCTTAACAGATAATGTTACACTGGTTTCTTCACCCCTGCTGTAAACTACACATAATGTGATTTTTTTTTTTTTGACACACAGGAAAATGGAACCAATAGATTGAATTCCCCCCATATCAATGCCTCTCAACAGTTCTGTAATCATATAGCTGGTAGCAACATCCTAGACGCTCACTGGGTCAGTGTGTTGCGTTAACCAATAATCACAATTCTGGATTTACCGAAAATTACGGGTAGAGTCCTAAGAAGTGAAGAGTACAGGTGTAGTGCTCTTGTACTGTGCGCTCTTAAAAACTTGAGATTACGATGAATAATAAATTATAATCAAGCATCTATCTACACTGTATGTTTTGTGTTGTATAGCTGCCCTGTATGTTCTAAAATATACCCACATATATTTGTGATCATAAATATACATTGTATATAGCTAAGTCCATGCCTACAAACACAAATGTATTCCCCCTAGTACCATTCCTTCTCTAGCTAAAACTCACAGTGCCCATGTGCTTTATGTTATAAATGAGAACAGTAATATTTTCTGCACCATCCTAATCCCTTTTCATTTATTTTCCTTTTATTCTTCAGTTTTTGAAATATCAAGTCTGTATGTTTTGGATTAACATGAAATGTCTCTTTCTGTTAATAATCAGAATTAATCTCAAGCAAAAGATAAGAGTTCCTTTGGAAATGTGCCACAGAGATCCCAGGAGTGTCTGGTAACACTTAACCCTTCCTTAAATATCCTATTATCTATTTATCAAATAATACCTCTGCTCAGAGCAGGCTTCGGAATAACTTACTCTCACACACTAGCTAGATGAATACATTGTTGAATAAAACTGACATCTCTGTGCCTCCTGGCTAGTTTCTGCCATAAATACATTATAAAGAAATTATAGACCCCGAGGGGTTTGTTTGTTTGTTTGTTGCTTTTGAAACAAGGAATAAATACCTTTTTTGATCTACAGCCCAGCTCAACTTCATGATTTAACAATGGATGAAGAAACCGATCCTACCACCATAGTAAAATACCCAATATCTACAATACTGCCTTACAAATATCCCAGTTGTGTTCCTGTTCCTGGGAACTTAGTAGTGACTCGCTCTGAGGATCTGGGATATTATTCCATTTGCTGTTTCTCCAAACCTATAATCTGGGCAGACATTTGTAATAACTGTTTTTCTTAATGCCCCGCTGAACTGAGAAAGTTTTTTTTTTTTCCTCCTGAAATCAGGAAGGAAGGCTTATTTCAAGTCGACACTGATAATAACAATTGCTGGACAGACTTCGGCTTTCTAAAAATAGGAGGGCACCAGTTCCTCCCACTGCAGAAAGAGTCTGATGTCAGCGGTGGCAGGAAACACAACCCGAGTGGAGTGAAAACACCCGTGGGGTTCCATAACCGGCAAAAGTCATTGTCATCTTCTGCATGTAAATTGTATAAAACTCCCAACAATATAATCCTCAGGATATGGTGGGTGATTGGCGGGCTGCAAAGCTTTTCCTTTAGACTCAAACAGTTCTTTGATACAAAACAATATTTTTCATTACAAAGGCAATTGTTGATAGCCAATAGACCCTGATAGTCCCATGTGGGCAGCTCAATAAGTATTCTGCCTTACAAAACACAGGATTGCTTTTCATGCGACGGAGACCATTTGTGCAATTGAGAACCCATTCAGAAAGCCCACGGATAGACAGGCCTTTTAAAATTCCAAGATGTAAATGCATTGAAGTGCATTATCAGACTGCCTTTGCACAAAAAGCCCCTAGGAGGATAATTTAATGTATACATTCAGCCGTCATTGTATTTGTGTTTCTGGTAATAATTCATTTCTCCTATTTCTCAATAGTTCTTTTTTTTTCTTCTTCTTCTCCAGAAAACCTTAGCTATGTCTCAATCGAAACAAAGGCAGGAGGCAATCCCAAATTTCAATTTTTTTTAGCATTGTCTCTATTACTGTTTTTCACTGCCCCTTCCCCCCCCCCTTTAAACCAGAAATTTGCAAGTAACATATAGGACAGTGAGATTATAAAAGCCCACATAGCCCACCACTGGTCAAAAGTGCCAGGGAAATGGATTTTTTTTTCAAGTGAATATTGCACATCATTTTTTCGTTATCTTCTAGGGTGAATTTATTTTACACGAGATGGAGCTTCTTCTCCATCTTCATGTTATTTTCAGTAATGCTTTTCCAGGACACAGCAAACCAGTGAGAGATCATTAGGATATAGAATATTTGTATGTATTGACGTGGTGGTGTGGGGGCAGTGCACAAAGAGTAACAGGTTGCAACAAAATGACCTATTGAGAGCATGAAGCCAGGACTAAGGCACTCAGCGTTAGCATTAACCAAGAGGCGAGCTATAATCCTATGAAGCATCAGACTACAGTTCTAAGAATTCCACCCTCCAAACCGAATGATTGTGGGTTGAGAGGGAGAAAAAAAAATCAATCTTTATATTGTATCAAGAGCAATGTCTAATGAATCCCTACAAAAATATCGACAGCCGTGCAATTAAAATAACAAAAGTTCAATGATCATCTTGAGGCGTTGCTCCATCAATTCTTATAAAATGAAAAAAAAAAAAAAGGAGGGGAGGGAAAAGTAAAGCTTATTTAACTAGGTCTTGCCATCTGTGGAGAATTCGATCACAGTGAGAGACTAATGTGGGAATTCAATAGGGTATTTTTCTCCCTCCGTAGTGAGTCACTGTGCTACCTGCAAGCCTTAATCTGATTTCTTTTTAATTCCTGTAAAGAATAAGATCACTAAAGCAGAAGTACCAAAAAAAATTATTATTTTTCCTAAAACAAACAAACAAAAACAAATCCCACTGGCAGTTACTGAGAAACATCCATTCATCCATACATACCTCAGAACCACAAAATTCCTCATCTTAAGTTAAAAGTACTTTTCTCCATGTTGGAAGGCACCAAGCTCTCTAATGTAAAGGCAAGATTTCAAATGCTCTTTATATTGACTGTCTGGAGGCCTGGTCGGGTCCTCTGGGGTGGTTGTGAGCTAATCTAGGGATCTCACTGTACCTATTGATTGAAATGATCTTAGTCACTAAATAGCACCTAGACGCTTTGTCTGCATCCTAGAATATAGTAGAAACACTAGATAGCCATTCCATTTTGTACCATATGATTTCACATCATGCTTTTTAGGTTGGCAACGATCCTCTTGGAAGAGTGGGGCCTTGCCCATGGTGAGAGCAGCACTATGTGGTGGGGTTCTGGAACAGGTGGGATTGTCTTCAAGGCACCCACAAAGTGGATTTTTGCCACCTATGCCAAATTATGTGGCTCAGAAGTAGAACAATATCTTCATTGCATAAAATACCAATACATTTCGCAACAGAGGATGCGTGAATTCTGATGCCCACAGTGGTCAAGAATCTAACTTTTTTTTTTCATTTTTTTCTTTTGTTTTGGAGATTATAATACAATCATATAATTTCTTCTTTCCCTTTCCCATAAATCCTCTCATATACTCCCCCTTGCTCTTTCAAAGGTATGGCCTCTTTCTTTATTAATTATTTTTACATACATACATACACACATGTATTTACATATATATTCATAAATGCATAAATACAGTGCCCAGTCTGTATAATGTTAGATGCATTTGTGTTTTCAGGGCTGACCATTTGGTGTTAGACATCCAATTAGTGTGCCTATCCTGGGGGAAGACTACTTCTGCCACATCCAGTATTCCATAGTTGCCTGTAGTTCGCTGTGTAGGGTTGAGAACTCTTTGACTTTCCCCTGACCACTTTGACATGTCTACTGTTCTTGTGTTGTTCAGCTCATGTTTGGGAAGTCATATTGCTTAGACACTGTGGGTGTATATCTTGACGTTACCAAGTGTGATGGTTGTATATGCTTGGCTCAGGGAGTGGTACTATTAGGAGGTGTGGCCTTGCTGGAGTAAGTGTGGCCTTGTTCAAGTAGGTGTGGCCTTGTTAGAGTAGGTGTGTCAGTGTGGGCGTGGGCTTTAAGACCCTCATCCTAGCTGCCTGGAAGCCAGTCTTCTACTAGCAGCTTTCAGATGAAGATGTAGAACTCTCAGCTCCTCCTGCACCATGCCTGCCTGGATGCTGCCATGTTCCCACCTTGATAATGGACTGAACTTCTCAAACTGTAAGCCAGCTCCAATTAAATGTTGTCCTTATAAGACTTGCCTTGGCCATGGTGGGTTTTTGTTTTTTTTGTTTTTTTGGGGTTTTTTTTTTTGTTTTTTTGTTTTTTTGTTTTTTTACATTTTTACAGCAATAAGACCCTAACTAATAGAAGTTGGTACCAGAAGTTGGGTATTGCTGTGATAGGCCTGACCTTTTGTTTGGAAGAGTATGGATTTTGTGACTTTGGATTTGGAAAGCAGTGGAATGCTTTAAATGAGGCTTAATGGACCATCCTAGTAGGAATATGGAAGACTTTGTTCCTGAGAGAGATTTGAACTGTGCAGACCTGGCTCAAGTGATTTCAGTGGAGAATTTCAGTATGTGGCCTAGAGACTGTTTTTGTGGTATTTTGGTGAAGAGTGTGGCTGCTTTTTGCCCTTGTCTGAAGAGTCTACCTGAGGCTAACGTAAAAAGATTTATATTAACTGCATTAACAAAGGAAGTTTCAAAACAGTCTGGCAAAGATCTTGCACTCTGGTTTAGTCTTATGAAGAGCATTTTAATGAAGAGAAGCAAGCTAGTAAGTATCACCCGTCCACAGTCTCTGCATCAGCTTCTACCTCAAGGTCTCTGCCCTGTTTCAGTTTCTGTCCTGGCTTCCTTCCATGATGAACAACCATGTGGGAGTGTAAGCCGAATAAACCCTTTCCTTTCCAAGTTGGTTTTACGGCATGGTGTTTTCTCACAGCAGCAGAAACCCCGACTAAGGCACAAGGAGACACAACCTCACAACAAAACTCCATGATACTCTGGCTCTTAAATTTTTCTGCCCCCTCTTCCACAACATTTCCTGAGCCTTAGCTGAGGGAGTGTTTTGTAGACATATCTATTGGCACTGGGCTCCACAAGTATGAAATTTGGTTGGTTATGGTTTTCTGCAATGGTGACTTTCAAAAAGCAGTTTTCTCAATGAGGGCTGAAGACTATTTCAAACGTAGTTATAGATTAGGCTGGTTTAATGAAGTAACAATTATAGGTTCTCCTCCAAGATCATTATTTTACTGGCCTCGGATAACTGGCTAGATTTCTGGTGCCAGACATAATTTTCTTCCTGTTGAGAAGATTTTAAATCCAATTAGAAAGGTATTGGTTACTGCCAAGCTATGTGAACCACTATTGCATCTTAGGGTCATCCCGCCATTCTGGTTATTGTTGTGGTTCATAGGCATCATAGCTGGGCAGATTCCTTTGGAATCTTGCATGATGCTTTCAGGTGCCAGGAAAGCTGGTCCTCAGGGAAGGGGGCATTCAAGTCAGTTCCATCTCAAGAGTATCTGGGCAGTGTCTGTAGTGAATGGTAACTTACCTTTCACCTCTTGGAGGGCCAACCAAAAGCAATAGGCATAGCCTTTAATGTTTTAGGATTATCTTGGACAACTTTGACCAACAACTTAAATGATGGCTTCTCCTCAGAGGGCCAGGAGAATGAATGGAAATATGCAGCTTCTGGGGGTGGGAGTGGGAGAACCTCTAGAAACCCCCAGAGACCTGGGATGTGAGAGGCTCCCAGGACTCAATGTGGGTGACCATAGCTAAAATACACAACAGTGGGGAGATGGAACCTGACCACTCCACTTCCAGTAGTTAGACAGGGCCCCAGTGGAGGCATGGGGATGCCAACTCAACTTCAAAACTTTTGAACCAGAATTGTTCCTATTGAAAAGCGATGCAGGGACAAAAATGGAGCAGAGACCGACAGAAAGCCTGACCAATGACTGGCCCCATTTGAGATCCATCCCATCCCATTGGTGGGCATCAAACTCTGTCTAGGATTTCTTAATAGGTGTATTTGTTTTTAGTGGTTTTTTTTTTAATTACTTGTGCAAGTTGATTCTATACACTGCCATGTTGCTGAATTTGTTTATCATTTCTCAGGGTTTACTGGTAGAATTTTTGGTATCTCTAATGTGTAGTATTATCTCATCTGCAAATAGGGATAGTTTGGCTTCTTTCCTTATTTGTATCTCTTTAATGTTATTCTGTTGTCTTATTGTTTTAGCTAGTACTTCTAGCATAATATAGAAAAGGAGACGTGTCAGTAGACATCTCTGGCTACTCCCTGACATCAGTAGGCTTTCTTCAGTATTTTCATTTAGGATGTTGTTGGCTCTAGGGTTCTCAAGTATAGTCTGTATTATGTTGAGATATGTTTCTTCTAGTTGTACATTCTTTAAGACTTTTATCATGAAAGAATATTAAATTTTGCAAAAGAATTTTTATATCTTTTGAGATGATCATGAAATTTTTGTCTTTAAGTCCATTTATGTGGTATATTACAGTTATTGACTACCATATGTTGAACCATTCTTGCATTTCAAAGACAGACAGTTTCACTGGATATATTGCCCTAGGTTGGCTGTAATGTTGTCTGAGGACTCAGAATGCCTTGCTGTAGTCTCTTCTGGCTTTTAAAATTTCCATTGAGGAATCAGCTGTCACTTTGATGACTTTTCCTTTATGTGTGACTTGCATTTTTATCTCTTGCCACTTTTAATACACTTTCTTTGTTCTCTATATTTAGTGTGATAACTATGATATGTAATGAGAATTTTCTTTTTTGGTCTTATCTGGTGTTTTGTGTGCTTCTAATATGTTCATGGGTATGTATTTCCTTTGAAGGGTTTTCTTATATGATCATTTTGATGATTATTTTATGCTGTTTACTTGGGACTTTTCTCCCTTATCTATGTATAAATCAAAGGTTTATATTTTTCATCATGTTCAATATTTCCTGTAAATTCATTTCCTGCATTTTTTAATGTTTTGTATTTCTTATTTGGTCCTGCTTCTTTACTTTATCTTCAAATAGTAGTATTCTATTTTCTGCTTGATTCATTTTATCTTTAAGACTTTCTTTTGAGTTTTCTAGTTGAATTATTGACCTTTTCAATTTCTTCTTCATTTCAGATTGAGTCCTTTTAAGTGTTTCTATCTTTTTATTGGATTCCATTTTCAATTCCTAGATTGTCTTTATCGTTTACATCAGCTTTATGTTTCTTCTTGGGCACTGCTCAAGCATTTATTCTTCTTAAATCTTTTCTCTTTAATCCCATTCAGTCATTCTTTATGTCTGTTTTAAACCCCTTGAATTCATTGATAAGGTTTATGACTATTCTTTTAAAATATGTGCTCTGGGCTTCATCCAGAAAATTCTCCCTGGAAAACATTTCTCTGTGACTTGCAGCCTGACTGGTAAATTTTAGAATGAGGATACTTGCTTCGTCTTTCATATTGTTGGTAGTTTTCCTATGATATCTGGGCACGTGGGGCTTCTTTTGTTAGTTTTGTGTCTAATGTAGAAAAAGCAGGTCAGAGCAGAAAAGAAGATATGCAGGCTGATTGAGTCTAGAGGCTGGAAATGGCATCGCTGAAATGAAGCTAGGAAGACAAAGGGAACTGGGCTGGTATATAGGGCTGCTTCCTGGTCCTAGCCTGTGTTCTGTAGGGCAGATAGGATCAGGTGGGAAGGTTGGATCTGATGTGGGAGAGTTTTGTGAGTTGGGGATGTTTAGGTGTCCTGTCCAGCAGGGCATTAAACAGGAGTCCGGGGAGGTCACCTGAAAGAGAATATGGGGAAACAGGCAAACACAAAGAATGGCGATCTGTCTATAGTCTGATCAAATCGCAATTTTTATTTTTTCACACAGGGTTTATATACACAGAAAGGCAGGATGTGGGGAAGGGGATGATGCAGGAGTGTAGGTGTTCAGGGGGAGTGCAGATATCTTTTAGAACAGAGTGTCAGCTGGGTGAAGGTTCGGGGGACAGATCACTATGACTCCGCCTATGATTCACTTGTCCTTATCTAAGTTGGTACTAACCACCAAGGCTACCTATCTACAAGGTCAGGCTGGCAATTTTCCACCAAAGCTGCCTGTTTACAATAGCTTCTAGCCATCTGTTTCAGTGTTTTTCCACGGAGACCCAAGACTTTGTGTATGTCAGGCCTATTGCTGTTTTTTTTAAGGCCTGTGGCTTATTCCAGGTCTTCAGTGTATAAGCAGGGCTGCCCCTAACATTTAGGGAAGGTTCAGGAATAAGTTCAGAGATAAGTTGTGGTATAGGCAGAAGAGGCCAGACTAGATTGGATCATTAGATATGGAGTTTATGATAAATTTGGCATATTAGAAAGAAGATAGAGATGAAGAGTTCAGACTTACCAGGCTGGCTCCCTTCAGGAGGAGGTGTGCAATCTCCAACCTAACATATTTTAAATTTCATCTTTTGAGAATTGTGTGTTCATCTTTTCAGCCTTGTTATCTATTGGGTTGCTTGATTTTTTGTGGTCTATTTCTTTGATTCTTTTGTAGAGTCTTGATATTAATCATCTCTTGGATATAAATCTTGCAAAGAGTCCTTCCCATCCTTCGGGCTTTCTCTATGTTCAGTCAGTCGTTTCATTTTCTGTATAGAGTTTGAATTTCGTGAGGTCCTCTTTGATTATTGGTCTTATGTTCCGATAATTCAGAATCTTACTGAAAATGTGCGAGCCTGTGCCTATATCCTAAAATGTTTTTCCTATTTCTCCCACGACAGTCAGAGTTCTAGGTCTTATATTGAGGTTTAATCATTTGGAGATGATTGTTGTGCTGGATGCAATGTTGGTTCAGATGACTAACACATGTGTGGAAAATGATCAGGTTCATTAGACATGAGAAGAATACAAAAGAAAGCTACATCAAAGCTCCATCTTTTAAAGAACCAAAGAACAGCAAATACAGGTGAAAATATGGACCAAAGGGTCTACTTATACACTGGTGGTGGGACTGAAGTTCGGTAGAGCTACTATAGACATCAGCAGGTCAGCTTTTACTCTTCCCCCAGTAGATCTACCATTTGGTCCAGTCAAATCACTGCTGGTAGTTATACAAAGGACTCCATATTGACATTTCAGAGACATATTTGCATATTGCAACATTTGTTGCTCATTGCAGTACTATTCACCGAGGCTGTAAGGAAGCAATCTAGGCATCAAGCAACAGGAAACTATAAACTATATGTATAATGGAACTCTTTTCAGCCATAAAGAAGAAAGAAGTCAGATCGTTTGTGGGAAAATGAATAAAACTGGAGGTAATCGCAGTGAGTGAATTAAACCATCCTCGGAAAGGTAAACAAAACGTGTTTTCCTTTCACCCGTGGGTCGTAGATTTTATACACACACTAAAGTCATGTATGCGGCTGCTCATGTGACCTGGATGGAGAGGTGGGACTGTCCAGGAGACAAAGAGGACCAATAGGAGTAGAGTGGGAGAAGGGAGGGGAGGGGGAAGGGGAGATGCTCCATAGAAGGGAGATGCAGAGGAGTATGGGGAGATGTGCTCCACATAGAAGGGAGATGCAGAGGATAGAGAGATGCTCTCAATATAGAATACACCAAAGATGGAAGCTCAAGACAGGACTCAGTTTAAAAGCATTTACTGCTCTTGTAGAAGATCCAGATTCAGTTCCCAGCATGCCTGTTGGACAGCTCAACACAGCCTACATGTGAGCTTCAGAAGATCTGGCACTCTCTTCTGGTCTCCACGAATGCCTGCACACACACACACACACACACACACACACACACACACACAATTGTTTAAAGAAAAAGAACATACACAGCCATGCAAACTAAAACAAGCAGAGAATTTAAAATTTTGCAGAGTAAAATTCAGTTTGGGAGAGATTGTCAGTGAGCAGGGAACTGTGACATGTCCTAATGTGAATATTCGGATTCTGGGCATTTAAGAAAGATGAGCCAGGGAGAAAATGTATTTGCAAAAATTTAAGCAAAAAGTTATGAAATCTGCACATATGCAGGAAATGACTTGTTTTTGTTCTTTATAAATGTGTATCAATGTGTATTTATGTGTGTGGCATACATGTTTGTCCACGTGTGTGCATGCACATACAAACATATATATGTTTATATATATATATACATATATATATATAATTTATATTCATATATTATGATCTATATTTATATATTGAGGCTAGAAGACTTCAAGGCAGAGTTCCGTGGGAGCTGCCTACTGCCTATGTTTTTTTTTTTTTTTTTTTCTTTTTAAGACAGAATCTTTGATTGACTTTGAACTCACCAAATAGGCTCATCTGACTGGCTAGCAACCCCCAGTGATTTGCCTGTCTCTATTTCCCCTGCAAGGACACATGGGTGTTTTAACCTATTTTTCATTAAAAGCATACTTTCAACAGCTTTGTCATAAAACACCAGATTAGGCTACAAGGCCAGAAAGTTTTCAGACCAGGAGTCTCTGATGACTGAGCAAAGTAAAACAAATATTAAAGGGGTGGGGGGAGGACCGTCTACAGAACCAACCTAAAGAAGTCTCCTCTCTTCACTTGCTCAGACTTTAAAAAGCACTCATTTTGGAGGTCATGCAGTTGAGACATTAACTTTCCTTAAGATGACACATCTGATGTGTGGGTTATCATAACAGTTGCCTAGGTTGTTTGGGAAACACCCAAAGGTCACATACGCTAAATCTTTCATCAGAGCCTGCAGTGGTGACCAAAACGGAACAGCAGATGGTTTCTTATTATGCGGTCCCTGCGGCTGCCTCAGAACCCTAGAGGCAGACTCCTCTGAGTTCTGTGTGTAGATACATGAACCACTTGAGAAATGCTCAGCCCAGATTTATGGGTTAACTTTGGCTACTTCACATCAGAAGGGGTAGTTTTCTTCTATGCTGTCCATATCTCTCTATCTCTCTATCTCTCTATCTCTTTATTTTTATCTCCATCTCTATCTCTGTCTCTATCTCTACATCTACATCTATATCTATTTATATCTATCTATCTATCTATCTATCTATTTATCTATTTATCTATCTGTCTGTCTGTCTATCTAGTTGAGCACAGATCATCCTTCTGTCCTCTCAGAAGTCAGGTGTTTATACACCATGGTGAATCCCATAGGACTCAGCCGTTCCTAACCTGACTGTCCACCAAGTGCAATGCCAGTGTGCTTATATGTAACAAGTAAAACATTTTCGAAACCATGACCATGAATAATGGGCAATTACTATAGTTTGGGTCCACCAAACAGTGTCAAATAAAAGCCTGCTGCTCCTTCTGTTGATAGAGGCTTAGCCGGACTCTGACTTTGACAGGTGTTAACTTTCTTCTGCCCTTAGGTAGAGTAGACTTTGCTCTTCTGTTTTAGTAAACGGCTCAGTCTGACCTCTATGGGTTCTGTGCCACAAACCCCACCATTTGGCATCATGGTGATGGGATAACTCTATTACTAGGAGTTTCAGGTTACCAAGAAATTAATTACAAAACTCACTGTCTCAGAGGAAAGTAAATATGGATTTCTCTCTCTTTAACCAAAGTCTCTCCCCTGTAGGAATAATTTCTTCCTAATTTTGGCTGTCATAATTGTAAATGGGGGAGTTGACTTCATGTTGACTTTTGTGCAGACTAATATCTGCTTCCACATGCACTAATGCTGTTCAGGAGGTCCCATCACTTCTTTTTAAAAAACATTTACAGTTATTTATTTAATAATGCTTTCATTAATTCTTTGAGAATTTTAGGTAGTGTACTTTGATCACATCCATCACCTTCCCAACTCCTCCCAGATCCTCCCAGATCCTCCTAGATCCTCCCAAATCCTTCCATCCAACTTCATGCTTCATGTTCTCTGTCTCTCCCTGTGTCTGTCTGTCTGTCTCTATCTCTGTTTCTCTCTGTCTCTGTCTCTCTCTGTCTCTCTCTCTCTTTCTTTCTCTGTCTCTCATCTCTCCTTCTCTCTTCACTGGTTTGTGGGGACTGATGATCTCTGGGCTTGAGGTTCTTCTTGGAGTATAATCCATGTATCGAGTGTCATACCATTTTTAAAAAAAAGAAAGAAAAAACCTGACTTTTCCTCTCCCAGTAGCAGCCAAATGGCAATGAGTCCTCAGCTAGAGGTGGGACTTCACGCCTGTCTCTTCTCCATAATGTTGTGATTTTGTCTTGTCTGAGTTTGTGATGGAGCCTCTGTAAGTGGTCACGCTGGCTGTGAGTTCTTATGTGCTCATACCCTGTTAAGTCACAACACCCTAAAGGCATCCACCGTTAGAATATTTTTGGATCCTCTTCTGAGGATGCTCCTGGACCTTGAGGGGAGGGGCCACTCTTAACGTAAATCACAAAGTCATTTAACCGAAACAGAAAGGTCACAAGACTCTTGCCTTGCTCAGTGGTGCTTGATTCCACATGTCTGTGCATGGTAGTACATGGGCAAGAACCATTTTCTTTTAATATAAATAGTTTCTTCCAAAACTCACATTGAATTAATTCCCACTGTGAGGCGTTAAAAGTGGAAAATAATCCACGGTGTCCAGTGTATTTCACTCTGTGTCATTTGCCATACGAATTGGTCTCAGACATGCACTATACAGATGTTCAATGCTCAGTGTAATTGTCCTTTGATTTCCTACAGCTGTTCATCTAGCTCGGAAACAGCCATTTCTGCAGCAAAAACAAAATGAAATACTCAACACCCCCTAACTTTGCCAATTCCCGTATCTATGGGCTTTTTAGGTGACAATAATTGTCTCTTTTAGCTTGAACAGTCTCTTGTCCAAATTACTAAGTTCCTATGATCTCCATTTCGTTCCTGTCCCGAACAGCTGCTGCTCTCAAAGGTAGTTGGAGAGGGGAATCCAGGTTCCTCATTTTGTGGTCTATGTCTGAAACACTCCTTATTCTTCAGGGTTGGTGCTAGCTGAGTAGGGAAGTGCTCAATTGGTGAAATTCTATTCTTTTTTCTTTGTCATACTTAAATCTTGTTGAGGATTCCACTGCAGAGTTCACAGCCATCCTAGTGACTTGTTGCTAGTCAGCTTTTCATCATTGTGACAAATCCTTTAATCAGCTTATAAAGAGTAAAGCTTTATTTTGGTTTGCTGGTTTCACCGTGCTGACACGTTTAGTTGGGCCATGGCTCTGAGCCTCTGGTTCACATCATTGTGGGATCATATGCTGGAGCAAACCTGACCAGAAGGCAGTGAGAAAGAGGAATATACCCAGACCCCAAAAACTTCACACATCCCCAGTACCTAAGCACCTCCACAAAGACACAGCTCTTAAAATACCCACTGCCTTCCAAGATAGTCACAACAGGAAGTGAGCCTTTAACCCAGATACCTTTGGAATACACTCAACAACCAAATTGAGTCATATATATTTTAACAGCTGGAGGCCAGGTATTTCCTGAAGTCTGGTTTGAAAGACCACAGTTAGTAGCTCTATCTGCTTTAACATTGGCTGTATTTGGTTTTGAGTTTATATTTTCTCACTTTTGTCTCAGCCTTTGGTCCTCAGAGTTGTCTGTATCTTATTTGGCTTCTGTATAACTCCTTCTGTCCTTTGTATTTAGGAAGCTAAGACAATGGGAAACTGAGTCAGAGGCTCCTTCTTTCTGCCCAGCAGTATGACTCTTCGGTGGTGAGGTTTTTCCAACATATTTTCATCTAAAACCTCTTTACCATTTTTTTTAAAAACTTCCAGGCTGAATCTGTATGTATCACTCATCAGAAAAAAATCGCACCACTAAATGGCTGTTTGTTGAACCTGTTTGGATTCTGGCTGCCTGTGAACCTGGATGTATGCCATCTTTTCCATAAAGGGTGAAGCTGCTTTTAAGTTTGGATTATTTCTTTTTAAATCTAAGCTTATAAGTGGAGTAATAAAACCCATATTTACAACTTCATTTTAGAGAAATCTAATTTACAGTGGTGAATGACAGGGGCACGGTCCCTTCTCTTTGAATCAGTACTTCTGCACTGTATTCTTCATGGTTTCTTAGCTTTTAAAGAGACCAAATCTCCAGAAGGACCATCTCAAAAGAAGACTTTAATGTAGAGCAAGTTTCGTGTGGATCCAGTGCTCTCATCTCCAATATGAAACAAGTTGGAATCAGGCTCTGAGAGAGAGCCCAAGTGGAGGATTACAGACTGACTAATACATCAGCCAGGCAATTAGCAGAAGACATGGCTTAAGAGCAAAGAAACTTTGTGATACTGTTGATGAATTATTTGAGTCAAGTAAAATAGGTTTCAGTTAAGATTATGTTTACAGCTTCAGTTTTCCTTGGCAGGATTGGAAAGTTAAGAAGGGAAGAGGATTCCATGGGAAGGCCTGGACCAGTTTCGCTGTCCACACATGGGTCTTCATCTGTGTGGGTTGCCCTGCTGAAAACCATTTCTTTCCATTTTATAGATAATCCCAAGGTTTTGCCAATAAAAAGCACCAATGACTTATAGTCTATTGAGTGGAGACTGATATATGGTAAGTTATTTACAAAAAAAAATGCTGCTCTGAGGCCAGTCCCTAGAGGCACAATGATGTCTTTTCATGGAAACGGAACCCAAAAGGAAAAATGAACTCTCATTCTTCCAGTGGCCAGCTCCTGTGTTCAATCCCTAGAGTGAAAGGGACCAGAGGACGAATACTGCTTTTGACTACATTTATAATCTTTGATGGCTAATTCTTTATGTCTTACATATTAAGAGGACATATTGCAACATTTACTTTTTCCCCTCGGGACTTTTGTCTTCATCAAAGAACTGAAAATATGATGTGCTGAAATAAAACCTGTGCTAGAAGGAATTCTGCCTAGCCCCTAACATTTCTTCTTAAAGTATTGATGATTCTTCTATTTTTCTAAATTACGGTGATGGATGCATCTTGGCAAAGTGAAAATTGAATATAAAATGCTGTGATGAATTATAAATATAGACGTATTTCATTCTCTCATCTCAATACTTTGCATTAAATATGAGTGTTGTATTTCTTTCAAGTGATGGAGTTAATTTTATCTGAGAAAATAATAAAGTGATCATTCATTTTTGAAAGGCTTTTTTTTCCTTGAAAAGTATACACTCATTTCCTTCTTGCTTTTACATACATATGTAACCCACTCTTGAAGAGCCAAGAAAGAAAATACTTTACACATGTCATAAACCCCACCGAGTGGAAAAGAACTCAAAGCAAATGTTGACATCAGGACGTGACCTGCCATATTACTTAGTGGGAAGAAATTTAAATTGGCTCCTTATGGACCAAGAAGCACCCCCAGTGATGAATGGCATGTGTCTTGGTCTTTGGGAAAGCTCGAACTCTCTAGTAGACCTTGGAAAACTCGGTAAGAAGCCATTTTTCAGCTATCCATGACTGTTTGAGAGGTTTGGGTGTGTCTGTGTCTATGCAAATGCAAGGAAGAGGGGTAGGTAGGAGAAGACAGAACACTTGTCAGAATCAACTATGACAAAGAAGTGCAATAAAATACGATGACAACAGAATCATCATGTTAAAAATGTGACATCAAGAGACAATCAGATGGTTCAGTGTGTAAAAGTATTTACAGCATAGACCTTATAATTTGAGTTGGAGCCTCAAAACTTTATAAAAAGCCATATGGAGAGGCATGTGTCTGTGTTCCCAGCACTTCCCACAACAAGATGGGAAGTAGAGACAAGAGGCTCAAAAAGAAGCGCACAGGCCGGCTAATCTAGGATCCAAACACAACAAAAATGTGAGAGGTCCTGACTCAACAAAGTTTGGAAAAGAAGTACCCACTCTTGAAAGTTGTTCTCTGACCTCAACACAGGTGTGCCTAGACACACACATGGGCACACATGTGTACATGAACAGTTACAGTAAAATAATATTAATATTAGCAATAATAATACCACCAAGAACAATAATGTTGTAACTTTAAATGAAATAAAACTGGAAGCAGCATCCATGCAATAGATAAGAGAGTAGGAGACATGGAAAACCAGTTTTTCTTTCGCCAGCACTCCTTGAAGAGGAGCTTGGCAGTTAAGAGTTTATAAAGTTGATAGTCTGGCAGCAATCTCTCATAGTTCACATCTCTTACAACAGACAGCATAACAATTATTCGTGTTGCCTAGTTTTTTGTTTTGTTTATTTTTGTCAATTTGACACAGGCTGTAGTCATTGGGCAAGAGGAAATCTCAACTGAGATATTGCTTCTAACAGAGTGACCTGTGGACAAGTTTGTGCGCCATTTTATTTATTACTGTCAGTAGAAGAAAGCACAGTCCACCCCGGGTGGCACCAAGCCTAGGCAGTCAGACTGGGCTGTATGAGAAAGTTGCTGAGCAAGTCAGAGGAGGCAAGCCAGCCTGCAGTGTTTATCTACGATCTCTGCTTATGTTTCTGCCTCCAGTTCCTGCCTTGACTTCCCTTGATAATGGCTGTAACCTGCAAGCCAACTAAAGTCTTTCTTCCAACTTAATTCTTTGTTCTGTCAAGTTGCTTTCAGTCAATGCTATGTCACACAAAAAAATGGAAAAACAAACTTGGAAAGACAAGAATAGTTACGTGTGTTTTCAACTAGTTCTTGTATCACTTCTGTCTCTTCATACATAAATATAGACATTAAGAATCTCACCCCTACCAGCTTCCTGTTGGAGCTATCAGTGCTCTGTCGACCTTGCAGAACTCTGTTGTGTTATGCCTCATTTTCATCCTAAGTATAAACATCACTGATAATCATGCCTCTTCTTCCTAAAGTCACTGATACTCATTCCCTACTGACCCACGAAGCCATATCCTCATTTTACATGCTTACTGGTCTATTTGGATGAAGGGTTGCATCTAAGTGCTCCAATCAAATTTTCAGTTTTTCTTATTTTGAGGGGATTCCTGATATGTACTCACGCCCCTTTTCAAATTGTAAATATTATGATGACATGGCCCAATGTAAGTTTTTATTTCCACTCAACAAATATCTATCTATCCATCCATCCATCCATCCATCCATCCATCCATCTCTCCATCTATCCATCTATTTATCGATTCTACTCTATTTATCTGCCTATGAATTACCTGTAATGATCTACCTACTTTCCCTCCCGCTCTAACACTTTTTTTTAAAATATGACAAAACTCTGTTGTTAATCTGGACGTTCACTGTGCTGTCTGGTCTCTAAGATCATCAGCCTCATGGCTGATGTTACTGAAAGTAATTTTGCTTTTTCCATATAAGAAAATTCAACTAAGAAACGGTTACTTGAACACTATGTTTCCATCCAGAGCTTCTTTGTCCAGATTGATCATAAATCATACATGGGAGCATGTTTCCCTGACCAATTTGCTCATCTTTATGTAAATGCCGTAAGATTTCACTCTCTGGTGTAGTACCATATCAGACCTCATCCCTGATGGACACATTTCTCTCACAGTTTGATCAACAGAATGTAGGAGTGATGTCACATCTTAGTGAGTGTTTTGATTTCTCTCCCTTTTGTTTCTCTCTACCCATTTCTAAGGTTTCATTCACTGGCTTGCTTATTTGTTTGTTTGTTTAAGATAGATGCCCAGATAGCCCATGCTGGCCTCAAATTCAGTATATAGCAGAGGCTGGCCATGAACTCCTGAGACTCCTGCCTCTATCCTTTAAGTTCTAGAATTATAGGCACTCTCCATCATGCCCAGACTCACTTTTGGTCACTCTTAACCTAGCATTTCTGTGTACATATTTTATGATACACATATAAAATTCTCTTTTGAGTGGATGAATTCTTTTTATTTTTTTGCTATTAGATGGTAAGTATACTTAGGAATAATACTGACTTGTGCAAAAGTACATGTTCTAATTCATGAATGTGGTAATATTTAATACTTAGTGTATATATATATGTACATATGCAATGTATATATACTTTTATTTTTCTAAATTTTCCATGTAGATATTATTCACAGATTTCACTAAATTAATACATTCAATGTGTATTAATTTTTTTTACAGTTTGCCAGCATCACACACACACACACACACACACACACACACACACACACACACACACAGAGAGGGGGGGGAGCAGGCAGTTGTTTATAGCATTTATCATACATCATCTATCTATCTATGGACACATTCAGACCATGGACACGTACCACCTATCTGTAAGGTATCTATCATCTATCAACCTAATGTCTTTATCTGTCTATGAATTATCTACCATAGTCTACCTAATTTCCTTCCATTTCTCCATCATCTATTAGTTTATCTAGCCTTTCCATTGCACATATGTGAAGGTATAAGTTTGGCATCTAAAGATGGGATTAAGTTTGATCATTTGATGACTGTCATGTTCACTGTAAAATGACCATTAGCTCCTCATTGACATTTATATCTCTTTAATTAATAACTCACAGTGAAATGTGACAAGATACTTTAAAGCCAAACAAAGGTCCTGTCCTCTTTTAACTACCCAACCAACAGTTTAAGGAGCCATTTGTGACACTTGTGTGAATTAATAATACACGCTTGTATCGAACACAATGGCTTTCTCCTCTTTATTTGCTGTCATTACTGGCTTATGAATTGTCATTTTATCCCATGTCACTGCCTGCTTCTACTACTTCCGAGAATAAATTTTCTTTCTCAGAGACAGGAAGGAGCCTCCTTGAATTGTCTTTGTTAACGTCTTGATACACCCTCTTTTACTTGTGGGCACTGCTTTAATTTTTGACCTAACAGAATGTTCCAGACTCATGTTTGACTTAAATGGCTATGAAATTAGCCAGGTCTTCAAAGAGCCTCATGTCCTTTTGATTTGCTAAATTCATATCTCCACTTCAATATTCATTACAGAGTCTTCTGGATTATTCTCCATCATGCCATCTGCAAATAATGGAACGTTCCTTTATTCCCCTTCAAGATTTTCATCATCCATTTTTCCTGCATTCCAACATTTGGAAGAATTTCCAATATGGCATTAAATAAAAAGAGGAATAATGAACATCTCTGTTTTGCATATGATTTCAGGGGAACGTAATCCACACTTAGCCATGAGGATGCTTGCATTGTAAGTATACAGATGTCTTTTGAAATTAAGGAACTGTCACTTTGGTTCTACTTGTCAAGATTTTTATTATTATTATTGTTATATGGCACCTTGTACTCCCAGACAAATCATGCCAAGCCAGCACAGATCTCATGTGAGAGACCATTATTGACAGAGGTGCCCCTGATTGAGGGGGTTGAAGGGAAGAAGTGAGAAAGAGAGAGAGAACTATAGGTCAGGGTCTGTGTCTTTTATCTGGGCTGTGAAGTAGGTAATGCAGGTGATGCATAGGTGATGCAGGCAATGCATGCTCTGGAGGTGTGCAACAGGTGCCATGGCAATGGACGAAGGAGGGTCCCTGTTGCCCAAGGATGAAGTCACTGGATTCAATAGCTGGCTGTTAACAGCTTCTAGCTGTCTGTGGATGGTTTGATGCCTATTGTTGTTATTGTTGTTGTTGTTGTTGTTGTTGTTATTATTATTATTATTATTATTATTATTATTATTATTATTATAAACATTGAAATGTTGCTATTGTAGTGTGGTTCTCTTTAACAATTTTCCAATTTTGTATTTTGAAGCAGTGTAGGTTTAGCATCTTACAGGGTTTGGGGTCAGAAGTTCAAATCAAGCCATTAAAGATTATGTACTTCTGGAGGATCTATGGCACATGCTTCCTCCCTTTCCCACGTACAAGAGATTACTAGCATGCCTTAGCTTGTAACTAGGTCCCTCCAAGCTCCATCTTTATTGTCATATTCTGTCACTGATACTCCTTTCCTCTTCATATAAAGACAATTGACCCAATCACAATACTAAAGGATAAGGTCCCACCCTTTAGATTCATAATGTGACCATTTCTGCAAGATCCTCTAGATACATAATGGATCATGTTCGTAGGCTATGGGATAACTACACACATCATCCATGGGGTGTCATTTAGCCTATCACAGAAAGAAAACATTATAAAAGCCAGTTGTTGGCACCTATTGAGATGCTCACGGATCATCTCTATTCTCTGTAAACAGAAGCTTCATTTTTAACATCTCATGTTTATTTCTGAAGCTATTTCAGCCCACATGAACACTGAGAGATTTCCCTTCTTGACCTCACGTGGGGGTTGCATCCTGAAAAACACATTACAAATGTAAAACATTGCGGGTAGAGGTGCATTTAATGTCCTCAACTTCCTGCACTTGACTTAGTGCAGTCTACATGAACTACACTAGCCTACAGTAGGGGGAAATGATGTGACATGAATCCTTCCCATTCTATGATAGTACTTAAAGACACGATTTATTAAATATCTGTATGCACTGTGTGTTTGCCACACAATATTATAAGATTGTCTTGTGTGGTTGATTGGGTATCAGAATGGATAGACTTTTGTTTTCTCATATCTTAGGAAAGGATTATAGTTCAAAATATGATTTATTGCTTTCCCCACTCCTCATCCCATCCCTCCCTCATTTTCTCCCTCCTTCTCTCCTTCCCTCCCTCCCTTTCTTGTTTTTTTTTTTTTTTTTTTTTTTTTTTTTTTATAGTCTCTTAAACTGTAGTCCAGGCTGGTCTAGAAGCAATGGTCTAGCTCAGGCTTGCTTGTCTTCATCTCACTCCCATCTTCTTAAGCTGCCATATCCAGCTGCAAATCTGGTTTCTGCTACGTTCCTTATGTACTTCTACACTTCCATGAAATTAAATGGTTGGAAGTTGAATGATTGTACAACTGGAACTGTTGGTATTTTGGGACCTATTTTTCTAAGTAAATTGACCTGTTTATCTATCTATCTATCTATCTATCTATCTATCTATCTATCTATCTATCTATCTCTTTCCATATTCTCAACTAATGAGTTGAAAAGTGGGGGTTTTTTGTTCTTTTTACCAGGCTCATTAAAGTTCTTACTTTGTAGTCTTTATTTCCTCACACTTACATATTTTATCAGTTCTCTGAGAATGTTATACAAAGTGTTTGACCATACTCACTCTCTGCCTCAACTTTTTTTCAGATCCGCCTCCTTCCCTATCCATCCAACCATCCAACTTTGTGTACTTTTCTTTAAAGCTCACCAGGTGAATGTATAATGCTCATATATTTTTATATATGTGGTCTTTCACTACAATGTGGTTATCTTACCAGTGGGTATACTCTTTTTAAAAATGGCTGACTCTCCCTGCCCAGCAGCCATTAGGTACCAGTAGCTCCTTAGCTAGAGATGACACTTTATGGCCACGTCCCTCCTCCAAGCTGGAATTAGGTTTGGCTTGCACTTGTGCATGGATTTTGTGCATGCAACTGCTCAGAGTTCATACACACAACTGCTCTGTTGTGTCTGTCAGGCAGTTTCCTGCCTCTGGCTCTTATGATCCTTCTGTCCCCTTCTGTCCCCTTCTGTCTGCAGTGATCCTGTAGATTCCTATGGACCTAATTTACTAATTTTTTTTCTAAGTCCTCCAGATGGGTCTTCAGTTTTGAGAAATGGATCCTCTCTTCTGACCTGCAAACTTAATGATGAACATGCATGACTTTACTTCAACATGTGTTTTCCTGTATGGAGCCTTCGTTGTCATACCCACCAACTCAGCATAGTTAGCATAGCTTGATCTGCTCTTTGATTGTCCTCTGTCCTACAACATATTCTTTTTATCCAGTGTGCACATTCGTGTTCATCTTAACTGAGGTTATGGATGTGCTATTACCAGTATTGATTGCTCTGGCTATTTGCAGGCTATGATCATGTATGCATGTGTGGGTCTATAAACCACCTGTGCTACACTGTGCTTGCAATTCTATCATTCTGTGCTTGCTCACTTACCTTTAAGTGGTGTTGTTTATTAATATTGCCATATGAACTTCTGGTTCATACACAAACTTCTGCACTGGTCAGTTGTTTTGTTTGTTCTTGTTGTTGTTTTAATAAAGATATCTGTAATTTACTTGCTCATTTTCCTTATGGGAGCTTTGTATTTTATTTCCTTTTTGTTGTTAGTAGAAACAGTGCTTTAGTTCACACACACACAAACACAACACACACATACACACACATATATACAAATAGTGCTTCAGTACACACACACAATTACACACACATGCACATATATAAGGAGTGCTTCAGTGCACACATACACAATTATACATGCATGCATGCACACACACATCACACATATACAGTGCTTCAGTTCACAACACACAAATCAATAATGCTGTCATTCATACACTCACATATACACTATACACACATATAAATAATGCTCCAGTACACACACAATTACACACACACACACACACACACACACACACAAAGTGATGCTTCAGCACACACACACACACACACACACACACAAATCAACTGTGCTGTCATTCACATACTCACAAAAATATATAAACAGTACTTCAATAGAAACACACACATGTAATGTTTCATTTCGCACACTACAAATCAATAATGCTTGAGTTAGTATGGGTGCATTGGTTTTTTTTTTTTTTTTTTTTCAGTTGTATTGGATATTACCCAACTGCTGAACAAAATACTTGTGGTTGTAGTAATTTATAACTTTTCCCACCTAAGATGGATATCCTAACTTTCTTCCCGTTTTTGCCAATATTTTGTATGGTCAGAACTCCTAGATTTTGCAACCTTTTATATAAATAGTACTTTTGTGTGTCAGTGTGGTTCGTGTGTATGTGCACATGACTGCAGGTAACTCTTGAGGTCAGCAGGGGGCGCCAGATCCCCTAAGGCTGAGTTACAGGCAGCTGTGAGGTTCGTCAAAGGGGTTCTGAGCTACAGGTCCTCTGCACTGGTAGTACAAACTTTTAACCACTGAGCCATCTCCCCAGCCCATGTGTTTGTCTTTGTGTTTTAATTATGTGCTTTTGGTTAAATGCTAGTAAAGTCTAAGTTAACATGCTTGTAAGTCTTTTTCCTCTGTGAACTGCCTGCTCATGTTTCGCCAGGGTTTTATTTCAGAACTTTCTGTCTGCACTCATAATTTTTATGCTTTTATGTGTGTTCTTGTCTGATTCTGATTTCAAGGTTATTCCTTGCCTCATAAAAAAAAAGTTGGCAGTGTCCTCTGTTTTTCTGTATGGGTAAATATTTTGTATTTACTGGCTTTTAAATGTTTAAACAAAATGGGCCCTAAGAGTAGTCATGCCCTGGAATTCATTTCGTTGGAAAATAAGACAGGAAGTCAATAATTTTGATCCTAGATTAAATTCTTTTAATGGCCATTTGTTACAGTTTCTCGGTTTTGATTTGACCATTTTCTTTACAAATATTGTATTTCTAGTGATCTCCAGGCTAGCCAAGGATACATAGTGAGACTGTCTCAAAAATAAAGATAATAAATAATAAAATCTTAATATTGTATTTCATTAAGTTTTCAATTATCTCTTTCTTTTTGTTACAATGCTCCTTTATGACCTCAAAAAAATATATCTGTGATTATATCATGTTTGTTCATAATGTTTTCAACTCCTCTGTTTTTCTTACTCATTCCTTTTGGGAATGTGATTATTTATTAGTTCCTTAAACAAGAATGTTTAGTTTGGTTTATTTGATTTGCTTTTCTTACTCATTTTGAATTAATTTTTTTTCTTATTTATAAAGATTTCATCTCTCTACTATTTAAGAGCTTGCTATTAGTTCTTGCTTGATTTGAAAGCTGAATCCATTACTTTCAAATATTCTTGTTTTTTTTTTTCTTTTTAATGAAGGCATGCAAGGCTCTAATCTCCTTCTAAATAAAACGCCAGCTAAACATTTCTCATCATTACTTAATGCATTTTGTAGTTATTCAGCTCTAAACAATTTTAAATTTCTACAAGCAATTTAGACATGCTTCCTAAATTTCAAACATTCTAATAGAAAGCATCTATTTACTCTTGGATTACTAATTTAATTTAATTTTGGAGAGTCAAACAATGTGGAATATATTAATGCAAGTAATGTTTCCTGAGTGCTTGGAATGAAAGTATGTTTTATATTTCTTTGTTGTAAATCCATCTCTCCTGCCCTCCCTCCCCTTCCTTCCCTTTTCCTCCTCCCCCTCCATTTCTCTTTCTTCCCCTGTCTCTGCTCCCTCCATCCCCCTCCCTGTCTCTAAAACTTTTTCTGGGTTTGTACTTCATTCAAAATATACACATCTTAGCTGTCTTCCTTCTGCCTGTTCGGCTAATGCAGTTTCTGACAGTTGACTGGAGTTGTTCCACTCTGATCTGCTGTTTACAAAGTTGAACCTTTCGATTCTGCTGGAGTTTGACCTAAAATAAGATTCAGTATGGATACAGGCTGGCGTCCTGTGGTTAAAGATACAGAGTCATAATTCTGATGCATGGCTTAAGAATTTTATTCTTCTTTATTACCTTTGGTTTCAATTTTACTCCCACATAATTATTGGTTTGAACTTTACATCAGACCAGCTTTTTACAACAAAAAAAAATCTGAAGTTTTTTCCTCTTGTTTGTATGTATGGAATCTATCTTTCTATCTATCTTTCTATCTATCTATCTATCTATCTATCTATCTATCTATCTATCTACCTATCACCTATCTATCATCTATCAATCATCTATATCAATATATCATCAATTAATCATATCTATCTATCTATCTATCTATCTATCTATCTATCCACTTCCAGTTTGCTAAGTTAGTTTGAGCTTGGAATTTGATTGATAAACTTAAGAAAGCAATTATTGTAAGCTTGATCTCTTACCTTTATTGATCTGTTTAGTCTTTTCTCCAGGGTCTGGTCATAATAAAATTTACCTGGCTTGGAAAAAAATATTATATCATGTTTAGACCTAGCTGGTCTCATATGTGTAGCTATTCCCCTGAGTGTATATCTATCTCCTGAGTGTTGGAAATACAGGCATGTGACACCCAACCTGAGGGATATATTTAGGTTTATTTTATCATCAGACTTTGGGTTTTCTGTTCATCCCATTTCCATTTTTTTCTTTCTTCTCCTATTCTTATTCAAGTTAATGAAGTTTCTAATGGTGTCTTATATTTTCATCTATCGGCTTAAAAGCCCTCATATCAGTAGATGCTCTAATTAAACCAAACAATGCAGTTTTTAACATTATCCAACAAATTCTCATGTATCTGGCATTTTTCTGTCCTGTACAATATAGAGCTTGTTTTTAAAAATCCTTCTTTATTAAGTTCTCTTATTTTCAATTAAAGTGATAATTTTACAAGTAAAATATGTAAAATAGCACGTTGTTTTAGCAGTCAATAAACAATTGTATTGAGTGACATTCTGTCAACATCTGAGTTTGTGTTTCTTCTCAAAAAAATTAATTATTCTTTGCGCTGAGTTTTTGTATCAACACTCTCACTGGGTATGTGTTTGAAAGTCTCTTTTTTTTCATATTTAAAATTTAGCTGGATATAAAATCTTGCCCAACAGACATTGTGTCCAGTGCCTCTAATACACAACTGCATGGACTTCTGGGATGTCTGCTGCTAAAGAGAGTTTCCTAGAAGTGGAAGTGTCTATCTTTTTTTTCTTCTTCTGCAGTTCATGATTTTCTTGTAGGTTGGAAGATTATTTCAATTATATTTAACACTTCACTTCTGATTTGACTCGTTATTATCTTGGATGCCACTCAGCACATCTGATTGAGTTTCGCCAGATTTAAAGATGTCACTGTTCACGGCAGGCTGATATTCTTGAGTTCTGTAGTACTTTCCTTCGTCTTTCCAGCCTTTCTGGAGACTCTCAAGGCTTCCCGTGTTTCCTTCACGGATGTTCTCGCTCGCTCAGTAGAAATTTTTTCTGGTCTTTGGGGTGGGTTCTCTATGACGTCATCAGTGGAACCGACCCATTCATGAATTCACCTGTAGTGTTGTCTCATCGAATTTATGCTTTATTGTTTAGTGAAGTATTGGGGGTAAGTGTTTCTCATCTCTGATATGGCCTACTTCATTTATTTACAATTATGTGGAGTGATTTCCATTGATTCTTACTCCTGTTGTATATGAATTAGTCGTTAATGTGAGACTGTGAATCAGGCTGAGTGGATTCTTCTCTGTCCATCATTTAGATTTTGACTTTTGTTTTGTTTTTAACAAGAATTTGTCCCAATAAGTCTTATATCAATGTTTGAATAACCAATGTATTTTGTCTATGATGCAGGTATTATTTATAGGGCCTTAGTGTAAATTCTGCATTATCTCAGCTGTTTTTGACAATTTGTTACCATTTCATTAAAAATGTGTGTGTGTGTGTGTGTGTGTGTGTGTGTGTGTGTGTGTGTGTGTGCATTCCTAGGCCTGGCAGGAAGTTTGTCAATTCTCTAAGTAAAGTAGTAGCTAATATCTCTTTGGCAACTGAACAAAAATTGTTTGCTCACAATGAGACAAATTGGAATAAAAAATAAGGAGTTGTTACTGCCATTCCCAGCCCTACAGCTGGGGAAAGCCAGTCTTGGAATGATATCTAAGACCCCAAATTGTCTGCCAAAAGGAATTTGTTGCAAAACAAAAAATTAATGTAGTGGATTCCAAGACTCTGATTTAGAATCATTTGATAACATATCTTAAAATAGTAGAATTCCATGGCATATTAATATAGTCTGCAAGTAAAATAAAAAATACTCTTCAATGAGAAAAGAGAAAAAATGGCTTACTTCTATTGGAAGTTTCCAAATAATATTGACAGTCTTTCTGAAAGGACCAGTCACTGCACACTGAAAATGTTCATCTTGAAATATATTTCAATGTGCAGCATGCAAACATGTAGAATCTCTTGTGTACTGCATGGAACCAGCACCTGTCAATAAAATGTCCATTGACCTATAAGCTTAGGCAGGAAATAGAAGGTGGGACATCTGGTAGGGAGATCAAATGCTGGGAGAGATGACGGGGGAGGTAGAGAGGGAGAGAGAAGCTCAGATTTCACCCAGGGGAACTTGGAGGAGGAAGAGGAAGAAGAGGAAGAAGAGGAGGAGTAGGAGGAGAAAAAGAGGAAGAGAAGGAAGAAGAGGAGGAGGAGAATCTGAACAGAGGCAACCAGCCCTGTGGCAGAATTTAGATTAGAAAAAAACAAGATATTAAGTTATGAGCTAGTCAGAGAGCATGCCTAGCTATGTGGTCTAGGTATTTATAAATATATTTGACTCTCAGAGTTATTATTTCCGAGAACTTAGGCACAAGTGAAAAGGTTCTCAGTTACATATTTACCTGGAAACATTTCTCCTTGGGTCTATTGGTTTTGTTTTTCTTTTTGCTGTGATTTGGGGGACTGGTTGCTTTATGAAGCAAATGTTTAAAATTCAACAGTTTTAATTACAGTGTGCTGTCTAGAAGAACATGTACACCAGATCATACGCCGCTGAATTTTGATGGAACGAACTGTGTTAAGCTGTAAACCCAAAGTCCAACCATATGACACAGCCTTCTGGGGACTCTTGCTCATTACATAACCAATTAGCGGCCTGTCATAACCACCGAGAGGATTGAAGGGAGAAGGAGAGTTGGGGTAGAGGCTTCTTTCAGTATGTCATGGGGTAGGATCCTCAGGCTCAGACGAAGAGAAATCAGTCAGCTAAGGAGAACAGCTTCACAGGGTGATGATAATGGACCCTGAAGTGCTAGCCTGAGTTTTTATGGATGTCTATTCTAACCAGTTAATTAGGCTAGATGATGTAAGGATCCCTGGTCCTTAAGAGGCACTGTATGCCATGTCCCTATTTTTATCCAAAATGATGATGAAACCTGAACTACAAAAAGTTTTAAACAGCGCTGGTCAGCAATCTCAATAATTACAAGACTGCAGCAATGATTCTTTTTTAAAATTAATTTTTAAAAATTAATATTTTTTTTAAATTAAAATGTTCCAGAGTCCCCAATCCGTGCGTATCGGTTGTATTTTTAGTCGTAGCATCAAGTGTGCATCATGTCATGCTCTAATGAGCTCCAGTTGCACTGAGATGCATCTATATCTGTAGTCTTGAATACCTTTAATAAGCTCTAATTTTTTTTTGTATTTTTAAACTAATATTTGTGTGCTACATGTTTCTCTTGGTCTTTTATCTCTGGCTAATTTCCTGACTCCTCTAATGTATTTTCCAGAAATGTACATCTTATTTCATTTTGAGTGTTTGATACAGGGTGTCATGTAGCCCAGGCTAGTCTCAGATTCCCTGTATTTGAGACTGATCTTAGATTTCTGATCCCCTACCTCCATCTCCCTAGATCTGGGACCATAGGCACACACTACCATACCTGCATGAAATTTGAAGTCACCTCTTAGAAACCATTAACAAATATCCTCTTGGTTTGCAGTTTCAAAATCATTAGGTTTCAGGTTCAGAGGAATATTGTAATGCAGGCTGAGACGAATTTTTAGCCATGAAAAGTACTAACCTTTCTGATAGTCTCTTGGACACAGAAAACAGCCAGGCCCTATGAAAATTTAAAACTGTTAAAATAGACTCCCAAGGTCATTGACTTAACATTTATGCTTTCTGGTTATAATCTGAAATAATCAATTTAAAAGATGTCTGTAGCAAGTTTCATTAATTCTGATGTTGAACTACAAGCAGTTTGCTAATTAATTAATTTCCTTTGAATGTATTTGCTTGCTGTTTGCTTCATTTATCCCCAGGCATCTGGATAACATAAAAGAAGAAATGCCTGCAGATCTATAAAAATCATTCTTTAGTTCTTAGTGCTGTAACACACGCTGCACCCTCCCAGACTGTCTAAGAGATTTCAGTTATCTTGGAAGATGTTAACTCCTCAGGAAGAGAGCCGAGTTCGGGGATTCTACCTCCAGACTTCAGTCGCTTTTGTCCCCCTAGCTGCATCTCTCATGATGTGTCATCTTGAGTTTATATTCCAACAGCCCATGGCCACATGCAACTGACTGAATATTTGATTGTTCTGTGCAGAAATAGCTTTTCTTCCCACACATGGCGCCTTATCTCTTAGTCACATAAACACAGATGCATCTTCCGTGTTTTTTCAATTTTTTAGATTTTATAACTTTTCATTTCCTCTTGATGAGCCTACCTATTATCTAAGATTTACCTGGGAAGTCCTTTTTGGATCCTATGAGTTGATGGTTGCTTTTAGGGAGCCTTCATAACAACCCAGGCAGAGGAACCAGAACCTTCTGAAGTGTCCCTGTTGGATCCTCTTTGGGTGGTTTCTCTTTGCTGGAAAGGAATGGCTTCTCTTGTTCTTCATTTCTGCGTTAAACTTTACGTGAAAGTGTAGTGCTCATAGGTGAGACATGTCATGGGTTGGGTTTATGAGTGCCATTTTTGCTAATTTAGCACTACTCTGATTTTAAGATCCTGTGTAAACACCACTTAGGGGCTAAAGAACACAGCCATTGGAAAGCAAGGATGGTTTGAAGGCTCAGCGACAGAGATGTTTGAGATGTGACTGTGGGATTATCGCTGCATCTCTGGCCTCAGAGAGGCATGTGAGTGTTCCAAATCAACGCGTTTGTCAATAGAGCATGGTTCATCACTGACATGACAAGTGGACTGAAGTCTGCTTTGAAGAGAATTGGATATAATTATATAGTAACCTCCTGCAAATAGGCAGAGCACTTTTGTTTGGAATTTCCCCTTCCATTAAAACTATCACGCACCATCAAACTAATGAAATGATACAAAAGTTGTCATGGTGCTATACAGTGGAATATTGGGCAGCAAAGAAAGGCAAACGTCATACACTTGCAATTTAGACAAACTTTTGTGGAGTCATTGACATGGAAGAAGGCAGGAGCTTGAAGACTACAAATTCTATTATCCCATTTATATGAGGAGCCAGGAAAGAGACCCATTATTACCTAATGGGATTAAGCACAAACACAATGACAGTGATCGCAGCTAAGACTGTTGTTGGGGCATCTTGGCTGCTGTGGTGGTAATTTTAAGTATAACTGAAGAAAAAAATAATTCCTTGCTTACCTAGTAGAAGAGTGTGGTGTATAGAAATTAGTTATCAACAAAACTGATTTAACTGGAACACGTGACAGTTTTTTTTTTTTTTTTTAACAAAACAGGGAAGACTTTTACTTTTGAAAGACTATGAAGGCTACTTGTATAAATGTTTGCTACTTAGCCCACAGAAGGTGAGTCTGTAGTCAGTAGGGGAAGACTTCACAGCTATGTGGAGGGAAAATAATAGGAAGGGTGAATAGAAATGAGATTTTTCTGCTTTCTTTATACCATGCTTGCTTCATGGCCCTCATGGTTCTCAGCCATGGCCCCACCCTTGGGATGTACTGGATCACCAACGCATCTCTTGCAACATGATGATCTCCTTGGCTAATCAGCTGCTTAGCCAAACAGACAAACCATAAAATTAGTTAAAATTTCAAAAACAGTAGTAGAAAACAGTCAAAGAGAGATTTTTTTTTCCACATTTACTCTCCATTGAAAAGTATCCTTGGAAATATGCCAGATTCCAAGTTCGTTCTCTTATATTTCCTGAAGGTAAGCACTTGCGTTTCCTTACATTTATATGTAATTATTATTTTTACATCCATCTATTTATTGAAATGTATTTTTCGAGGATTTATTTCTTATTCATCTTAGCCTTTATTAAGCTCTGGCAACAGCAAAAAGCAGCACTTAATAAATGCTGTATCTTTGATATGTTTCTTTCTCATTCCTACATCAAAGAGTAATTTGTTAATTATTATCACTACAATCTCTGTATTTTTCTGACTTAGAAGTCCCACATATTTGCTAAGAATTGATTTATAAGTAAGTGATCTTTTGCCACTAATTTTGTTTTCTTCAGAGATAAAAGATATGTTGACCCAAATTGATTGCAGAAAACCAAGGACATCCATCAGGCCTTAAAAAAAAAATCTTTTGTTTCTCTTCCAAATCTTTGATCTTAAAGATTGCACCTTAATCTTATTTTTTAACTTTTGTTTATTTTAGTGTGTGTCCATGTGTGTACCAACATGCCATAGTTCATATGTGGTTGCCAGAGTCCACATATGTAGTTTCTTGTCTCCTATGGGTGGCCCTGAGAAGGTCCTGGATCAGGAAATGTTTCCTTGGCAAGTCAAGGATTCAAACAGTTTTAGGACTTTTCATACTGTGATGGTTGGTATACGCTTGACCCATGGAGTGGCACTATTAGGAGGTGCAGCTTTATTGGAGTAGGTGTGGCCTTGCTGGAGTAAGTGTGTCACTGTGGGCATGGGCTTTAAGACCCTCATTCTAGCTGCCTGGAAGCCAATATTCTGCTAGCAGCTGTCAGATGAAGATGTAGAACTCTCAGCTCCTCCTGCACCACGCCTGTCTGGATGCTGCCATGCTCCTGCCTTGATAATAATGGACTGAACCTCTGAACCTGTAAGCCAGCCCCAGTTAAATGTTGTCCTTATAAGACTTGTCTTGGTCATGGTGTCTGCTCACAGCAGTAAAACCCTGACTAAGACACACACCTGAAGCTTTAGACCCTGTACAGATTCAGAAGCACGACAGAACCCTGGCACCAAGACCTTGGAATCTCACTACACCTGAGAAGTGTGCCGCTCAGTGTGACCTCAGAGGGACTGTTGAGTGGGGATCCATGAAGATGATTCCTCTCTTCCTCTCAGTATAGCCTACTGATAAACTAAACCTTGGCTCCCATTTCTAAATATTAATTAATTAATTAATTTGGTGTGGATGCATGTGGCCCCTGAGTGCCAGTACACACGTGTGAGGATTAGTAAACAATTTGTAGAAATTGGTTCTCTCCTTCCTTGCCTGGGTTCCAGGTCCTAATCTCCATCTCTTGGTCTTTGCCAAAAGTCTCTGTAGCCTCTGCTTCATCTCAACAGCCATCCTCTGTTTCTTGTATTTGATTCTCTGACATCCTTTTTTCTCTGGGCAGGTTAGCCTTTATGATCCTTCGCCCACAAAAGAATGAAGGTTTTTCACAACAGACCTACCAAATCCATTGGGAGAGGAAAAACGAAAGATCTGATTCCGAAAGTCCAATTGGCTACAAACAGAGAGTGTGCAGAGGAGGTGGCCACTGTTTCTTAGAGTAGGGAATCGTGTCAGCTGGTCAGATGCCCTTGTACTGAGAGGAAGGCTATCCCAAGTGGAGACTGCTAAGAAGGGGCGGGGATGGACCTTAACTCAGAAATGCTCTTCCAAATGTTCTCTTCTGGAACTTTCCTGTGCATACTCTTCAAGGGGTTACCCATAAATCTTGTGTATACCTTTGATGACATCATTTGGGTTTGTTGGGTTATAGTAGTAGTAGTTGTAGCAATAATATTGATGATGATGATGATGATGATGCTGATGATGATGATGATGATAGAAATACTAATGTTTAGGGGATGGAAAGGCAAAGAGTGGTTGACGAAGGGGCTTCTAACTACCATGCTGCTGGGATGACTTGTTTTCATTCTCTATTCACAGGCCTGACCCAGCGAGCCTGGGGTATAATGAAGGATTTGCTTCCTCTTGGAGTACCAGACAGTGTGTGTCCAGCATAGCATCAAGGGCATTGGTCTGCCCTAATTCTGCCACTAAAAAGTACTGGCTCACTCTGTAAAATACGTATTTTTATCCAATTTAATTCAGCTCTATTCCTTTCTGGATAAAGGGATGGAAGTATTTCAGGGCTGTTATTGCTTTTTTTTTTTTTTTTTTTTTTTAATGTAATTTACTTCTCCTTTCTGCCCACGGTTTAGTATCGTTGTGGCCATGCCTCCCGTCTTCATGGGCATGCGTCTTCACCAGGGAAGAGCCCATGTAAGATTGTGCATTATATTTTCATGTCAGAAAGGTGGATGGGTTGACACCATATAATGGGGGAAGAGAATCGCCCTTTTACTAAGAGATGTAATAGCAGAACCAGCCGTCACTGGGGAAACTGCCATTATAATGGTGAGGCTCATTTTTTATTGATGATGGTTAAAATTCTCCTAATACAGTCGCACGGTAACTTGCTGGAATATAGCTGCAGGCTGCCCCTGGGGCAGGGCTTTATTTATGCATCCCAACTTTCACTCTTTGTAACGATAGCAACGATAATGATGATGATAAACATCGATGTTTTCTGAATTACAACAAGCACTGAAAATTTTAGCTATTTCACCTGGACCGACTCCGCAGAATCTTCTTTTAAGGATAGATTGTAGGCAAAGACGTTCTAAGCTTTGTCTTGTACTGCTTGCTAATAGACCCGTGCTAGCAATTTGGAACAGAAAGTGAAACCTGCCCAGTGCGGGTTTTGCTGGTTTCGCAGCTATTATTATAGGCTTTTAAAAATTATTAATTTATAAGGTGCCCCTGAGACTTACAGTGTGTGAGCGACCGAGCTGACTGGGGGAATGAAGTTACATAAATCGCTATTAAGTTAGTAGCACAAGCCGCAGTGACCCTACAATGGCTCCATTGAGTATTTGGGGGCTGGGGGGGAGTCAAGGCACAAATCATGGAATTTTAAAAGCCTGTTAAGAGTAGAGTCAAAAAGACATAAATTCATCAAAAAATTGCAGAATGTCACAAGTAAGAATTCTTTTTAAAGTATTATGTAGAAAATAATCAAACACACACTGTTTTGGTGACTTCGGGAGTAATCATGTGAGTTGTAAATTACAATTGGTATATATATATATATATATTAAAGGCAATTACAGCCTCTCCCAAACTTGGGCAACTAACTTATCACAGTGTTTGCTGAGAATGCTGATTGATGCAGGGTGTACAGAGGGCCTTTGTCAGACCCGGTGGGATGACTTCCTGTCCGACCTAGGTCTCAGGACCAGCAGCACTGTCCCTGACAGATGGTCCCTGGGGACCGTGACTGACCAGGTTTCCTTTTGCCTAGTGGTCATGAAAGTACAGAGAGCTAATTTACAGCCTTCTCCCTGCAGTGTGTGAGTCCGGTAAGCGTTTTTCTCGTCACCCTTGAATCTCCTCTGTCTCAGCACCAACGGTTACTGTGTTTGGCTATCTTTATACCTCTGCCTGGACTCCTCACCCACCCTCTTTGATATGATATAAGAGGATGGGGGTAGAAGATGAGAAAAAGTGAAAGAAAATTAAAATTTGTCAGCTCAGGCATAAAGAATTTCTACAACAAATTATAGAATCTAATTCTCCCACATTTATCTTTTAAGAGGCAATTATATTCTGCTTAGATTTAATTGACTGCAATGCAAAATAGCCTCGATGAGTAAATGCTGATCTTGATTTACATCCTGGTCATAGACTGATCTACATACATTCAAACTGACTACTGTCTCCCAGCTTAATACTACCATAGCTCTGTTGCACTCCCCGATCTTAGCCAGAAGACAGTGGGTTTCCGTCTCCATTTCAACGTATTTATTTAGAACGATAAACCTGGGGTTATTTTATGACATGTCAGTTCCCAGGAGAACACTTGGCAATACCTATGGTCATTTTTGGTGTTCATGCCTGTGTAGGCTTGTGCTACTGGGGGCCATTGAGATTATTCCACAGGACAACCCAACAGCAAGAAATACCTGGCCCCCAAGGTCAAAAGTGCCCCAGTTGAGGGTTTACCTTTAAAGGGAGAAGGAAAGAAGGAAACATGAAGCTTGTGGAAGTCAAAATCTCTTTTAGCTACTTCCCATTCTAGTGCCCCCCTCCCCCCAAAAAAACCCTTAACAAATGAAATAAGGGAAGCAAGAAATTTTGACCCAATATAGTTTATAGATGCCTAAAAATTGTCATTATGAACATTTATACACACCTACAGACAAATGATCATTCACAAATAATAATTTGACTTTTAGGAATCTACTTGACAAGAATGACAAATGGAAATCCCATAACAGAGAGACACGCAGAATAACGCCTGGAAATCGGTTAAAAGGGGGGATGGTTCAGTCAATGGTTTTATATTTAGTAATTCAAAAGAGCCAGAGAAGAGGATCTTGGATATTCTCATTGCAAAGAAATGATCCATGTTTAGGATAAAGGACTAAGCATATTGAGTTGTTCAGCATACAACACAAACATGTCTTCCAGCATCAGTACTTCGTGAAGACATGAAATTACTATCAATGAAAAGCCACTTGGCAGCAAGTAAGAGCCTCAGAGCTGTCAGCGAGAGCCCTCATTGAATGTGAGTATGAGTTTGTGTGTGTGTGTGTGTGTATGTGTGTGTGTAAAAGAGAGAGAGAGGGAGAGAGAGAGAGAGAGAGAGAGAGAGAGAGAGAGAGAGAGAGAGAGAGAGAGATTGATTCCCTGGCAATGTAACTGGTAACTAAAGAGTCAGATATAACCTAAATACCCGTAAGAAATGAAGTGGCTGGGAGAACTTGTATAGTGGAACGGGATATAGCCAGGCCTGCTGGTGCAGGTTGTAATTGCAGTGACTGGAACAGTTAAGGCAGAAGGAATGTAATGCATGTAAAACAGACCTGGGCAACCACATGTCAAGGCAGCCTAGGCAACTTGGTGAGGTCTTGTCTTGAAGGGTAAACAGGGGTCTGGGGCTAGAGCTCTCTGTTCAGGCACACACACACACACACACACACACACACACAATACACACCTACATAGTGTCATGGTAGACTATGGACAAAGTAATGAAGAAAGTAAGTCTCAGAACAACTTGTTAGGATATTGGCATTTCTGTAAAATTCTCTACACCAAAGTAATGCTTTGTGAATCAGGACTACTTGTCTACAGCCCTAATCCAATAAGATTGTATTAATGGCACGGTTCTAAAATCCAATAGTGGTATATACTCGTGTTCTGTTACAGTGAAACTAAAGGTGGCTTTGTAGATGCCACAAATCAGTCTGATCCCACAAAGTGAGGGACAGGAATCTCAGGCAATTAATTCTGTCTGGGGTCAAAGGGGAACAGGGCATAATGTGTGTAGAAATGGTTACTTGGTTTGTCTTTCATACAGACTCCAGTGAGCAGCCAGGGCCCCTTTCACTGGGTTTGTGGCTTATTCTGTTTCTTCTCTGGTATCTTTCATTCTTAAGGTTATAAGGTAATAGTTCCTATGCCAGATGAGGCATATTTGTTTAGTCCTGGAGTCCAAGCATAAAAAACAAGGGCAAATCTGAACCTGTGTCTTCATATCAAGAAACACAGGCTTTCTTGAGAGCCCAGCTTTTACACTTCTGCTTATAGGTCCCTGGCCCAAACTAAGTTTTGTTATTTCTTACCCATCACTTCACCATTTACTTAGAGATTGTAGAGCTGAGGAGGGGAAGTGAATCGGGCTTTCGAGGGTGTGCCAGGACCCTGACAGAATGCAAACTGGAATTGTGACAATTACACAAGAGTAGAATTGTGTGTATTGAACACATCATATTAAGATAAACAATAAAGCTCTATAGCCAGAGACTGATAAAGTATATACCAGATTTATGAGTGTTTGTCTCTAGGGTAGGAGAGAGGGGAATGTGACTGAGCATGGATACAAAGGTTTTCACTCCATCCCTTCATAATTTATATATTCCTGTGAAGAGAAGGTCTGGTGGCTTTGTGGTACTTGCAACGTGAGCCTGGTGATCTCCATTTGATTTCTGGGACCAAATAAAAGTGGAAGAAGACAAAGCTGTCCTTTGACCTTCATGTGTCCACCTTGATAAGTGTGCTCACATACACATCACTCATACAGTAATAAGAAAGAAGTCAGACAGAAAAATGAGTGAATGAAAAAGAAGGAAAGAAAGAAAAGAAAAAAGAAAGAGAAGGAGGGGGCAGGGAAGAAAGAAAAAATATATGAATGGAAGGAAGGTAAGAATGAATGGAATAAATAAAGGAAGAAAGGAAGGAAGGAAGGAAGGAGAGAAAGAAAGAAAGAAAGAAAGAAAGAAAGAAAGACACAAAGAAAGAGAAGAGAAAAGTGGAGCTGGAGAGATGGCTCAGTGATTAAGAACACTTAATATTCTCGCAGAGGACCCAGGTTCAATTCCCAGCACCTGTATTGGGCAGCTCTCAACCTCCTATAAATCCATCTCCAAATAATCCAATGCCGTCTCCTGGTCACTGCGGGCTCCTATATTCAAACACACGTGCCAACACAAACACATATACATATACATATACATATACATATACATATACATATACATATACATATACATACATGATTTTAAAAACATTGAAATGAAATCCCTACCTTCTTTGGAATAAGTAAATGTCTGAAGTAAATAAGACATGATATGAAGGTTTAAGCTATTAGACACGTGCTTGGTTTTCTAAGTTTGATATCTATTTAGCGTGTGTGCACATATGGTACCACAGCAAGCCTGCGGAGGCCAGAGAACAAGTTGCTTGTAACTTCTTTCCTTGTACCATGTGGACCCTGGGGATCAAACTCAGGTCGTCAGACCTGGAAGCATGTCCCTTTACCCAATAAGCTTTTTTTTGCAGGCTAGATATTAACCTTAGACTTAAACAAAAACTTTACTAGAATCTTTCGAAATTAAGAAAAAAAAAATCACAGAAGGTGGTTTTTTAACCTTTAAATCCTGGAGCAAGTGGTCAGTATTCTCTCTCCTTGAGAAGAAGCAAACTGAGAAGGTGCCTGCCCAAACAGTGAGAGGAGTCAGCTGACAGAAACAGCAGAAGTTTCTCTATCATTCACTGAACTGGCCAGAGCCTGGGAACCCCACTTCCCAGCTTTGTCCGGTGTGCAGCATCTCCCAGGTACACCCTCAGAAACATATCAGAATCATTTCAACAGAACCACAGGGGAATAATTTTGAGTTTTTCATGATACACCTTGTTCTCCTGAAAGTCAGCATGAAAGCGTCCATGTTCCAGGCTTTTCGAACAGCGGACTGTCCCAACGACTCTTTCATGACAGACAGGTCGCCCAGGATACCGACACAAGAGAGAGGTCCTTTTTAATGAGAGGCATTTTATCCCCCTCCCCGCCAAAAGAGAATGTGATGAATTATTTTTCCAAAGCTGATAGTTTGTTTCAGAACATTCGTTTTCATGAAAGCCAATGTCACCTCAACACAGTAATGAATTCCTTTTGGAAGCCGCTCTGACTTCCCAAGGTCACCAACTGAGCTTTCACAGAGAGAAATTATGCCGGTTTGATTTGAGAAAGCCTGGGGAAGTTGAGGGGAAAACGTTCAGGAAGGAGAAGACCGGTGGGGCAGACCCCAGAACTGCTACATAAGAGCTGAGGAACATCTTGGCAAAGACAAGCCAGTTGGAGCAAGTTTCAATTTATGCAAATGAGGTTTGAGAAAGAAGGTCTCTGTTTGCTTTGTACTGATGCGCAGATTCACCATGAGGGTAACTTCCAGCCTTCTAGGGCACAAGCTCTTAGCGGACAGACTGGGGGGGGGGGGGGGGGGTGTTGGCGCGGGAGGGAGGCTTCTGCATCATGGAAACTCCCAAGATCTGTTCCAGAGCCACGCCCACTTCCTGCCACCACCTCGTCCATCTCATGTGCTCTGGATGCTCTTAATTGTCCTCCAAATGTGGTAAAGGGCTCTAGCATGTGGAGGGAAAATTAGCTTGATTTCTTTTTCCACCTTCATTAAATTCAGAAAAGGGAGACAATCAAAAGAAAATGTTCTGACCTAATTAGTCCCAGTGCCGCAGAAACAATGGCAAGCGTTTTCTCTGAACAAATGTGCACAATTCCAACGTTGCTTTGGGAAGAGCCGGGCAGGCTTTGCTTCTCCATTTTAAAGGAGCATGAGAATATTCTGCAAGGCAGAAGCTGTTGATAGTAAATTAGTTAACGGTTTGGGAGCATACACTATCATTCCACTTTGACCACACCTACTGATGTAGTTGTTATCTGTGTGCCTGTGTGTGTGTACATGGTATACATTAGTGTGGATTTGTGCACATGTGTATGGAGATATATGGTGTGTATGTGTGTGTGTGTGTGTGTGTGTGTGTGTAGTGGGCATGGTGTTCATTAGTATGGATTTGTGCACACATGTATGGAGATACAAGTGTGTGTGTGTGTGTGTGTGTGTGTGACAGAGAGAAAGAGAGAGAGAGAGAGAGAGAGAGAAAGAGAGAGAGAGAGAGAGAGAGAGAGAGAGAGAGAGAGAGAGAGAGAATTAGGTGCCTTTCTTGGTTGCCATGGCTTCTCACCCAACTTCCAAGTTACCCTACCCAGCTAGGCTGACTAACCAATGAGTTCCAAGGATCCACCTGACTTCACTCCTGGTCCAAACCCTGGGGTTATAGATATGTAGGTAAATGTCCTGCTTTTCCATGATGCTGGTAATACAGTCTCAGGTCTGTGCTTGCAGGATAGCACTGTACTGATTGAGCAATCTCCTAGCTCCTGGAGTTGTCTCTTTTCCAGGATGCATTTATGAAAACGGCAGATGAATTTTGCTGGTCAGACCTAAATCTAGAAAGCCTCAAATCAGTAGAAAAGAAAATAGTTAACTTTGACTTGTGCTCACTTCTGCTTACTGATGGTACACAACTCCTTCACAAAGCTGAATATTCGGATATAAAATATGTTAGAAGGCTCAGCTTCATATAAATCTGTTGCTCCATGTTCATTAATACATACATACATGCATACATACATACCTATCTCTATCTATCTATCTATCTATCTATCTATCCATCTATCTATAAATAACTTGCTTCCAAAGTGGTTGTAGAAATAAAGTTAAAAACACAAAATTATTGTCTAAACTCTCAGACTGCAGCAGGTAAGGCTATTTCAAGGACACAAAATGTGACAGTGAAAACTAAAGGTGCTTAATTTTGTTCTATTCTTTCAAATTGCCTTTGTATACAGGCCATTTTGATTTTGGATTTGCTTCTCACTGGGTTGTGTCTGGGGTGACTGTCTTTTACCCACCCCTTTTCTCAGCTTTCTGAAAGCTAAGGAAATACAATACTGTAGTCTAAGTTCAATACTTTGAGAGCCCATGACTCAAAATATACCTGGAAACTAGAGTCTGTGATGGTAAACCATTAGCAAGCTGCCCCTGATAGGACTTTGAAGCTGGATGCTCAAACAAAGAGCTCCTTTGAGGGATCTGTAGCTAAAGAAAAATTTATGAACAGTTGTTTACTTTGGCTTCTCCGAAAAGTTGGAGACACGAATTTTGAATTCTTTGGAAGTCTGGTAGAGAGAAGGTTTTTTACAATTAACTTTGGGAAGAGCCATGGGGCAAGAGCGATAGCTGCTCACATATTTCCTGAACATTATCCCTTTGCAGCAACTGAAGCTTTGATGAATGTGGCTGTCACCCAGGAGATGCCACATACAGTATAATAAATGGATCAGCTCCTGGATACGCAGTCTTCTATGGAAGCGTGGTGAACACAGAGGCCAGTCATCAGGTTCTTTTGCTTTACCAGCAGGTATACGATTTTAAAATCCAAATTGCCCTGAGGGAATGGGTCACACGTGTTCAGGCTCCAGAGTCAGGAGCACAACAGAGCCATCGATGTATGGGAGCCCCACCCAGTCTATTTTGAAAATTTGCCAAGAATCAAGTGGGGGGAGACTCAGAAACACCAACTGTTGCTTTTTCTGCTGTTGACACCCAGGCAAAATTAACAGCATCCAGTGACTTGTTTTCTCGTATCTAAAATAGCATCGTGCAGTTAAAAGTGCTTATCTACAGTAGATGGATGGACACCTGCACTCACGTAGACTGACAACCTCTCTAAAGTTGTGCTTTCCTTTAAAGCTTTCTGTCCCACGTTTCCTAAATATCATAAGCATTGTGCAAAGTGATTAGAGCGCATTCTGAGAGAAACTGCAATTTTCAAATACAATAGTTCTGCTACGATTGAGATTGTTGGATTCTGATGGCCGCAGTGTTCTTCCTTGCAGTGTTCTTACCCCTCTTCTGTGAAAATAAACTTCGCTACTCACTCCCCTGTGACAAAATAGTATCTCCTGACCCGGAAAGCTCCCAGGAGCTCAGTTTGGATTCTTCTGAGGGTGTGCGTGATGCTTTTAAGTATTCTGCTGTGTTTGCACATGAATGGTCTTTTGACTTTGAGTGTGGGAACACGGCTGAGTTCAGACAGAAGCCTTTACCAGAAGAGCATACACACCTGTGAAGAGAAGACTGTAGATTAGTGCCAAAACCGTACAAGGCTCAAGATGAGACGTTGTAACGTTCGGGGATGTGACCGTGGCCATACCACAGAAATCAACAGCCATCAACCTACAAAGACGTGTTTTCAAAACACAAACAACTCTCATCTCTTTCAAACCAGCTTCCTCAGATCCCCTCTCCTGTGTGCCCACCATCTCATGTTTCAAAGGGCACTACAGAAGCAAAGGCCAGGAACTTCAGATTCCATACAAAACCCGCAGTGGACCAAAGGAAGTACTTTCCAGAATGAAGGTGGGCAGCTCAGAGAAAAGCTTACATATAGGGTTACAATGGCTGTTTTTAAATAGTGCTGATATAAATCTCCCCAAACCATGGGCAATGAATGTCTAACTTACTTACTCATTCTTCACATGACCGTCAATGACTGAGACAGAATCTGTTTTTGAAGATTTCTGTTGATGTCACTGATCATTCATATATGTGTGTATATACATTATATATGTATTTGTATACATATGTATGTACACACACATACACACACACATATATATGTATGTATATACGTACACACACATATATATACGTGTATATATATACACACACACACATCTATCTATCTATCTATCTATCTATCTATACACACACACACACACACACACACTCCATATAACACAACAGTGTGCAAAGGGAATAGATCATGCTAAAATAAAGTTTCAATTCTTCCATTTACCATAGGGTAAAGCATTTATGCCCAGTCTCAAATTCACCAAGTTCTAAGGTATTTTTTTCCTTCCCAACGAGGCAATGTTGATCTTCAGAGTAGTATGAAGAACATGGAGAGCTGAAGTTTTTCAGAATACAAATTTACTCCATCCCTTCTTCAATTCTTGCAGTTCGGTCTTTAAGAGTAGCCATATATCATCCCATTTCCGTCTCTCTCTTTCCAGCTGTCACTTATCTTTCATCGTTCCCAGGATGATTTCCGACAAACTGCTGATAATGAACATTACAACAAGGTGGGAACTGAGATCATTTTATCCTCTCCTTTATGCTTGTACGTATGCCTGACCTCGTGGCCGTGAGCATGTGACCTACAGAATCCAAGAAAGCAATACAGCTGTGTTAACTGTAGAACAAAACTTGTTAGAATTCAACAAGTATGGGAAGAAAGCTAACCAAAGAGGAGCCCCCCACACTGAGCTGGGATGACTAGAAGGAGAGAATTTCTGTTGAAAAGCATGCAGGGAAGGCAAGAAAAGAAAGGGATTCGGGAGACCATTTTAATCTGTGTACACAAAGAGCTGTGCTGTGTGTGTGTGTGTGTGTGTGTGTGTGTGCGCGCGCGCGCCCGTGCGTGCGCGTAGAAATACAGAGGAGAAGAGAAGTCTGGGAGAAAGCTGATAGTAATGGTAAATACCTTCTCGATGAACCCATGTGAGGAAAGACAGAAAAGTAGGACATCACCCAGGTAGGTAAGACGGGACCTGTGTATTCTGAGTATAAAGAGGCAAACAGCCTCATCAGGGCCGAGGGGATGACGGTGATGCTGAGAAAATGTGAGGAGTAGTAAGTGGTGCTCCCATCTCCGTGTGGGAAATGTGAGGAGTGGTGGGTGGTGCTCCCATCTTACCCTGAGAGCAACAAAGGAGGTCACAAAGAAACAGCAGAGGCCTGGGGAGGACTCAGGTGGGAAAGCCTGTGCTTTCTCTGATTGGGTCTTGTCTAAGTTCAGCAGATGGGAATGGTTGCCCTTAAGGGGAAAGAATAAACAGTTCACATTAGGAAATGCACAAGCAATGATAGCACATTAGTAAATTCACATATATAACTGTAAACTTCAATTCTCATCGTATAAAAGGATTTCTGTACACATGAGCACATAAAACATGATGCAGTAAAAATGAGTGTACAGGCCACTACTAATATGTTTGCCAATAGACGGAGATGAACAAGTCAGACAGTCTTGAATTCCATGTTTTTATTGCAGGTAAGCGAGACATTATGAACATATTCTGTAAGAAACATTGACTTGTCAAAATGTTAGGAAGAAAGTAAAGATAAAGGTAGTTATTAAATAAAACCTATAGAAATACCAGTGGGTGGTAAGGAATGACGCCTTATAGGCTGCTAATCAGGAGCCTTTAGAACTCCCCTAAGCAATACAAGGTACTGCCATTGCTTTTGCCTGCCCCCTGGAACTACACAGTTAAGTCTCCTTCGCTGAAGTTGCCACATGTTGCAAAACATAAAGAAAGCAAACTAGAACTTAGTTGGAAGGTTCCTCCCTGCTTCACAGTGTTGGAAGGTGTTAGGTAGGCTGCTGAGAGGGCAGAGTTAACAATGAACTTACACATGGGCTACAATAATAGTAACATGTCAGGGAATGTGTGCCCACAGATGCATATGGGCATAACCATTATGGGTATAACCAACCACTTTCTCATGAAATTTGAAGCCTGTTTTATAGCAAGGGGATTTGTGTGTGTGTGTGTGTGTGTGTTATGTGTGTGTGTGTCACAAATGTAAAATAAACTACTGGGGAAAGAGAAACGTGATAAGTCTCCCCCAAGGATCATACGTGTGTGTGTGTGTGTGTGTGTGTGTGTGTGTGTGTGTGTGTGTGTGTACATACGTATGTCAAAACTCTATGGCTGAGGAGGTCACAGGCAGTATTGTTTAATGGACACAGTGTCAAATTGCTTTCTAAATGTTTAATGTTTGTACACAAATCAGTGATGCTCTCAGCCTTGGTGAGAGAAGCCTCCGGTGTGGACAGACGTTAATGCCAAGGCTCATAATGGGTTAATGTGGTGAGACTAAGTTAACTGTTCAGTGCTTAGTCCTCAATAAGAGGTTTGTATCAGGATCAAGAAATGCCAAGCGAAAGAGCATGAGAAGTGTGTGTGTTGGGGGGTGGGGTGGAATAGAGAGGAATGCTGGGGACAGCTGTTTGGGCCACGGCTGCTATAGCCACAGACTCTTTTCAGCTGTGGTCATCTTAAAAAAACCAGCCCATCAACTGTCTCTCATAGGAAGATCCTGAGGCCTCTTCCTTGCCCATGGGGCTGCAGACATTTTATTGATTTCTGGGGAATGGAGGTGAGATTGCATTCCTCGGTGGTGTAACCACTAGCAAGTTGCTATTAACTTTAAGCAAATAAATCTCATTTATGGTCGTGCAAGAGGCCTTACCAAACACATAATTACACACACACACACACACACACACACACACACACACACACACATACATATATACACATGTGTGTATGCACACACATGCAGTGGGGGTTTGTTGGGAAGAAAAAAAGAGGTCATGCAGAGTGAAAGCCGAGCATGGTAAGAGAGTAATGGGGAGCTAATATGATCTATCTATCTATCTATCTATCTATCCATCCATCCATCCATCTACCTATTATTTATCTATCTATCTATCATTTATGTATCTATCATTTATCTATAATCTATCTCTATCATCTTGTAATCATCTAACTTCTATCTATCATCTATATACGTATCAGTCACATATACATCAATCATCTCTTTATCATTTCTCTCTCAATATATATACATATACACATACATATGGATAATAAATGTATAACACAAATGTAAGAGAGACTACTGGGGAAAGAGAAATGTGATAAGACTCCCCCAAGGATCATGCATGTAAAATATAATCAAATGAGAAGCACCTGGCTCAGGGTGGGAGAGACTGGGGCAGGGGTGTGCCAAGAAGTACCCGAAAGTTAAAAAGAAAATTCCCAGTGTATTCTGGGAACAGAACTCTCTGTATAAAACCAACCTGTGGTCTCAAGGCAGCTGCAAGCCTGACCGCAGAGATAGAGTTGTAATTAACTGTCACAGTACAGATGAGAGCAAGATGAAGACAAGTCCAGCGAGCTATAAACCTCAGTGAAAGAGGAGAGTCACTCAGCCAGGGAGGCAGGAACGTGTAGCCTGTGATCTAAGCCTTCCCAAATTTTGGAAGAGGAGGGTGGTGCCAACCAGCTGGTGAACTGTAAGTGAGAAACACCATTGGAAGAGTGAATCAAACTCTTTGTGGGGATCAGGAATCACTGGGAAGGCAATACCGAGGCAGTCTAAATAGAACTCATAGAATTAGTGAACACTGGAGGAAACATATGGCTTATTGAGACTCAGAAAGAGCAAACCTCCAGAGACCATGGGCTTGTTGCTTCTGGAACTGTAGCTGAGGTCTATGATAAATAAGGAGGTGCAGCCTTGGGTCCACCTGATCTTCCCTGGCATTATTGATTCATTGGAAACTCTAGAAATTAATAGTCAGGACTGGGTGCTCTGCTTCCAGCATGTATGAATGGCTGTCAAGGTCCTTTCTTCCCTTGAGTACTGAGGCTGCTCACAATAGGAGACGGCAACTAGACATGAGTTGAGTAGTGAGATGGGAGTTGTAGGAAATTTTAAAAGAGAGAGAGAGAGAGAGAGAGAGAGAGAGAGAGAGAGAGAGAGAGAGAGAGCAAAGCAAAACCAACCAAACCAAAAGCTTTGTTTCCAAGCACATAGTGTAGATGACGATGGCAGATACAAGAAAGTTCTTTATGGTGACTGCACTGTAGGGAATGGAGCTGAATCAGTGCATCAAGACTAACATGCCTTTAGAGGACGTTGGGTTTGATTTTATCAAGAGTGGGCTCTTTAAGAGTGCTTTAAATAGAGGAATATGGAAGCAGCTTACGAAATTATTGTGTGGATTGAAGTCAGGCAGACAGAAAACTGATTAGAGAAGGATAGCAATTTTGGAGAAAGGTTGAAATGCTAAATTAAACCAAAGTGCTTAGGTTAGAGATGTGCCTGGATCTGGAATCAACTAAGTAGGACCCCTCCCCTCTGTGAAGTTACTTCCTGAAAGGATGACCTCCCATTGAGTAAGCAACACCTTTACAGGGTAGGAGCCCAGATATAAATACGTGTGAGCAAAAGGCAGGGCTGTTTTTGCCTGCTTGCCTGCATTCTTTGCTGGTAAGTGCATCTGCTGTGCTGCTATTAGTGCTGGCACCACCCCTGCCACCATACCTCACCAACACCAGAAACCAGCTTCTTCCTCCTTCCAACCTAGACTGAAGACTATGGATTCCCCATGAAACTCCCAGGCTTTTCAGGAACACCTTATGACTGCTCAGACATCCAACCTCTCGTTGTCCTCCCTGTTGGACAAATGACCACGATTGAGCTGTCCAGCCTCCAGCCTGTATCATGTAAATCAATCTAATAAATCCCCTCTGCAGTCTATGTTCATTCTCTCTGTTTTGCTCTTCTCCAGAACTCTGGCTTTATCCATGGCAGAATAAAGATGGGAGATAAACATACTCAGAAAACTGCAACCAGAACTTCTTGTGAAGCTTAGGGGCTCTTTAGAAAGGAGCCTTGAGAACAAAGAATGGGCTTAAAGGATACAACTGAGTCTGCCATGGGTGCCTGAGCAGGAGAACCAGTGTGTTCTTCTTAACAAGTGCTTGCTACATCTGTGATATGTATAGAGACAAGGGAGAGAGAACAAACACAGTATCTATAAAAACCTTTGATCTATCTAGACCGTTAAAACCCACAAGTCACCTGGACCAGTTGAAACCAAGAGATCTGATGACATAATTTCAGCTTTTGACCCATCTGTTAACTCTCACACACCCACATGGGAACCCTTAAATAATAGAGAGCAGAAATCTTTACCAGAAGGAACAACCCCCAAGATACCAGGACCACAGCCATCAGTATTTTTCCAGCCATGTTATTGGCAGGAGCCAATGTTCTCCACAGGGAAAACATAACTGCTTTATAGAATCAGTTTTCCTTGGCCCAGATTCTTCATTGGATACAAAGTCTATATGATATCTGACATATGGTTGGCTTAGGAATTTTTGTTTTGCTCCATGATTTGATCAGATTTGCATATGTCCCATTAGAATGTACACCACAGCCCATTGTATATTTGGTAAATATTTGACATAATTTAAAATGGCTACCTACTCAAATTAGATGGGCTGGAAACAGACTTAGAAACAAACACATTGATTCTTTCAGATATAATTCCCCCTCTGCTGCCCAAGGCTCCATTCAATACCCAGTCTCCAGAAAAATAAGCCTGGCTATGTGATTCAAAGCTAAGTTTCTGTATGGTTAGTTTTGGTAGCTCCATAAATCTCCTAGAGTAAGAAGTTGTCAGACTGGCGATCATAATTTAATCTTTGCGATGCTTATCAATCAGGACCCAGTGAACCCTTTAGTCAGCTTGATTTTCTAGGCTATTATAGATCTACTTAGGATTTCCTTTCCCATGTGTTCAATTTTTCACAAGGCAAATGGAATTTGGCATGGTCTAAGCCCTTGATTTATCAAGTGTTTCGTGGGATTTTTCTTGGTTACAATGGTAAGACCTTCATTTTCTTGGGTTGAAAAGAAATGATTGCTACTTGCTACTTTATTGATAAAATGATATCAGGGTTTCTATACAAGAGAGCAGATTCATGGCAAGTTTGCAAGAAAACAAAAGTTTCTTGTAAGTATTGAAATTAATTTGCCAATTTGTAAAACCCAGCATATCTCATGCCCTCTTCTGGTTTCCATGGGCTATATGCACAGCATGCACATACATATATGCAGGCAAGAGAGAGAGAGAGAGAGACAGAGAGAGAGACAGAGAGAGAGAGAGAGAGAGACAGAGAGAGAGAGAGAGACAGAGAGCAAGAGAGAAAGGGGGTCAGAGGGAGAGAAAGAGAGAGAGAGAAAAATGAATCATAAATTTAATAAAAATAAATACATTTTAACAAAGAAATAAAGAGCATTAAAAACAAATTAAAGTCAGAAATACCCATAATCTTTAAACATAAGGATTTTCATATTTATTACCCAGTTATGAAGGGGCTAATAACACAAAGAGAGCCACACCCTAGGGTTACATCCATCCTCAATTTTAACAGATTCCAGAGAACCAGTGCTGTGACCCTTTAATACTGTTCCTCATGTTGTGCTGACTTCCAATCATAAAATTATTTTCAGTGCTACGTCATAGCTGAAATCCTGCTACTGAATCGTAATGTAAACATCTGCTATTTCTGGTGGTCTTAGGCAACCCCTGTGAACAGGTTGTTTGACCTCCAAAGGGGGTCATGGCCACCGGTTCAGAAGTGCTGATCTAAGTAATTGTTCTTATCAATGATCTTGGATAAACCAATCTTTCTAAAATTGGAGGAGCATCATGCTCCCATCATCTATTCATTAGTCCAGGGTCTGTCATACATTCATGCAAACAAAGATGATAATTAAAATTCTTTATATATGAGTTAGTGCTGGAAATTAATATGGTGGCAATTATTCCTCACCGAGTTACCTCCCCCAAATAATCACACAGAAGACATTTTCATATTCCAAAGCTTGGGCCTTAGCTGGGCAGACTCTCAACTAGCTCATCTGTGTTAACCCTACCACCTAGCTCCATCCAGTCGCATGGCTGGCTATACCTTCCAGATCCACAGTCACATCCACCTCCTCTGATATACTCCGGTGAAAGCCTCTTCCTCTTTCTTTTTCCCAGAGTTCCTTTCTCCCTCCCAGGAAGTCCCGCCTTCCACTTTCTGCCCAGCTAATTGGGTATCAGGTTTTGATGAAAGCCAATCAGAGAATGCCTCGGGTAGGTGACAAAGACAGAAAAACAAATTCACAGCTTATTCTGACACCTACACTCAGGATGGTTTCTTCGATGTGGAATTGCTAGGTCAGATGACAAATGTTCGTTTTCATCTCTGAATTCTGTTGTACGACCACACCGGTGTATGCCCTCACTACCCACAGACAGCAGGGCCTAACTTCTCTTAGCTTCCTTTTACTGCAACATCTTGAAAAAAAAGTGGGCTGTTTTCCACACAACGTGTGAGAAGTGATTACTTATAGTTTGATTTATTTTACTACACATTTATTTATTTTATTACTCATTGTGGTCTATTTCATTACTTTATTCACTCTGTATTAAATCATATTCATAAGACTTTTGCTTATGTTTTGAGTTTTCAATGACATTTTGCCTTTTTTTTCTTCTTCTTATTTACGGGAGCTGTTGGTTCCTTAGGAAACCTCTTGCTTAGGTATACTTGTTGCAAGCCCATCCACCCGGTTTATTGTTTTATAATTCTATGACCCAGTTCACTGTTCAGCTCTCTTTGCTGTGATGTTCTTACAATGCGTAATTTTCTATGAGCTGCTGTGGGGATCCCTTCCGCGTCCTTGTTTTATGTCTTATTAAAAAGTCATTCCTACCATGTCAAGTACAAAAGCAGCATTTTCTATTTTTTGTTTTAATTTTAATCTTTAATCGCTTGATCCCATCTGGAAACATTTTCAACATATGGATTGAAGTAGAGGTCCAATTTAATATTTTACAAAACCTAAACTATTCATAATATTCTACTCCTGGCCTGTGATTTATCATGTAGCCGAATCCCTAGGGTACTTCAGCATATTTATTCACTGTATTCCATTCAAATTTTTGGCTTGCCTATTCAGATGACAGAACCAAATTCTCTTGTCTATTGTAACCGTGTAACGTAGTTTAATATACTAAACGCAGTCTCTCATTTGTCTTTTAAAAAACACATTCCTGCTATTCTTCTGTGCTTATTTCATTATAAGATATCTTAGAATTAGAAGTAGTTGCTAAAACAGAAAACCTGTTCTTAAAATAAGTACTTGTCACTGGAAGTTAAAGACTTGGAACTGGGACATTGTCCAGCAGATACGGCACTGGCCCCATAAGCACAAGAAGCAGAGTTTGAATTTCCAGGATTCGTGTACTCTTTTGCCTGTATGGTGGATCACAGGCAATCATGGCTGTGTGAAGCAAAGACAGGCAGGCTGGGAAGACTGCATGAGTTAGTGAGTGCTGGGTCCACCAAGAGACCCTGGCTTAGCCAATAATAGGTGAAAGGTCACTGAGGAAGATGTATGACATCTATGAAAACACTCACACATGCTCACACAATAGAACACATGCATGTATAGCACACACATATACACACACAAAAATGAGTCATTACTAACATGAAGGATATGATGTTAGATATATAGAGGAAGATATATATATATATGGTCATATATATATATATATATATATATATATATATATGGTCAGTTATGGCTCTGAGCATCATTTGAAACTTTTCTTATACTTCTGAAGTTTAAATTTATACATTTTGAGGCCATAATTCATATTGTAAAGAAAATTTGTTCAAAATTTGTTGGATGCTGATTGTTTGTACATGCTATTAAGCTTATTTACTTTCAAGGTAGATATTAAATTATTATATAGGTTTTAGCACTGTTTTAGATGGTCAACATTTCATGAATAAATATACCTTCGACTCTTCCTCCCCCTTTTCTGTCTTGACTACATTAGCTCTTTATACTTTCCTAATGGGTATCATTATGACACCTTTTTCCATGAATACGAGGTATTTGAGTAGAAAAGGCTGTCAGTCAATTGCTTCTAGGTTCCAGGTCTTGCTTCAGAGAATGTTTGCCCATCCCTCACCCGCTCAAGACACATTCCGTATTTCCATCCAATATTTATAGTTTTCATTTTATGACGAGATTTAATCCATCTGGAATTTATTTCTATAGAATTCATGAGATAAAAAAAAAACCCGCTTTATGTTTTCCAGATGGGTAACAACATTTTCCTAACATCATTTATAAAATTGGTCATTCTTTGCTCGCTGGCTGGAAATGTCACTTTAATCATCTTCTGAATAGATCAGTTTTACTTATTAAGGCAGAGCTTAAAAACCATGGAAGAAATGAGTTGCAGCAGAGAATAGAAACACAAAACGTAGACAAAGGAAAAAAATAGGCACTGGGAGAAAGCCTTACACAAATATTTAATGTCCTTAATAAAACAAAAAGGCCCGTTCCAGCAAAATCTCGAAATATTCACAGAAAATACACTCACAAGTGATTTTAGTAAAGAAGACCTCGAAGACAAAAACTGATAAGGTACAAGTCCTAGGTGGTTCATTAATGCTACAGTCATTGTTTAGCTGCTCTCGCCATCCTGAAAGTTCAGAGGTGTCAGAGGATGGATCAAAAGTCCCTTTAAGTGAAAGGCAAAGCCGAGAATGAGAAAACAGGGACAGAACCAACAGTCTTTTCATCTTGTAATTCAAGGCTGTTTGATCTGTGAGCTTTTGCCTCTGTTATAACTAATTGTAGAATAGAGGTCGACAGGCTGAGTCTCAACAGTTCTCCCTTTTAACCGGAGAATCTGGGTAAGAGTTCCTCGTGGGAAAGGACTGGGGAGGTTTGAGTCCACGCTGAACGTTGGAACCATGGCAATCCTATCAGATTCACGTCTCCACGGCGTTCTTCCCCACACTCTGAAAAGCTTCTGCTGAACAAAGATGCAGGGTGCTAGCAGTGGAACCCGTCAACACATGGACATACCTTCACGGCTTCAAGGCCTGTGGGATACCAGAGGCAGTGGCAGAATTGTCTTACATTTCACCCTGGAAGCTCTCAATGTTATTGATACGTTTAGGCCTCTGATTTCTAACAGTCATTTACAACAGCAACCAAACTTAGTGGAATAATCAAAGACGGAGTAGTATACTCATCTAAAGCACAGTGGTGTGGCATTTAAGACTCAGTATGCACAAAGCCTATCGATCCTGAGGTTGTGTCCACACAGCATTCGCACAGAAAACATGGATGCCGGGCTTTCTCACTTGTGGAAGAATACGCTTGCAGGAAGAATAGCTGATTGAGCTTCAGTCAGCAACCGCTCCAGCAACTGCAAGTGAAGCCCCCTCCTCAGGGGTGCGGGGTGGGGCTTGGCATGTATTGTGGCTGGGGGCGGAGGATGGAGTCCACGTCCTACAAGATTAAGCTATCTCACTACAGATAAAATGTAAACAAGTCTCAAGACGCCGACGTAAGGGAGATGACTGATATTCTGTTCCGTTTATGACAAACGCTTGGATATCTAAAAACATTACAATGTGCATGAGCCTACAATAAAAACATACAGTTTTAAAGGGTAAAATAATAGTAATAATTATAAACATACAACTGAGTATATTTTTAGCATTTCATCAGAGATAAAACCTAGACTAAGCAAACAGACATTTTTCCTGTGATCAAAGCAGCCAGCATAAGGAAATGGAAACACTGGCAGTTAAGTTAAATGCTCTCTTTAGCAGATTTTCCTGGAAAAGCCTTGAAGACCGTGTGTCTATTTTTGACCATCCATTAATTACCAAGCTGGTCCTGGGTACTCTCTGACTTCCTGGCATTCCAAGTTAAGCCAGATTTTGGACAGGCCTGAGGAGGAGGGCTAATTACCAAATACTTTCTTGAAACACAAGAAAGTCTTTCACAAAACCAAGCCAAGCCTCAGATTTGAAAGCACTTAAAATTATCCTTGCAACAGTCATACTACTTGATGGTTTATTTTTGGAGGCTCAGTGTTTGTTTTTCTGGAGGGCAAAATTCATAAAAAAAAAAAATGCTGTGAGCAATCAGGCAGTAAAGAGTGGCTCATATATGTCATGGGGCACATATATGTCATAAGAACACATATATATCATAGGGCACATATATGTCACATAGGGGTACATATATGTCATAGGAGCACATATATATCATAGGGGCACATATATGTCATAGGAGCACATATATGTTATTGGGATACATATATTTCATTGGGGTACATATGTCATGGGGCACATATATGTGATAAGGGTACATGTATGTCATGGGGCACATATATGTCATGGGGCATGTATGTTATGGGGCTACATATATGTCACTGGAGCACATATATATCATGGAGGCACATGTATATCATAGGGTCACATATATGTTATGGGGGCACATATATGTCATAGGGACACATATATGTTATGGGGGCACATATATGTCATAGGGACACATATATGTTATGGGGGCACATATATGTCATAGGGACACATATATGTTATGGGGGCACATATATGTCATGTATTCAACATAAAGCATCCAGCACAGTTAGTGGAGGCTGGGGCAGTTTGAGAAATAGTATTTTTCTTTTTTTTTTTCTTTTTTGCTTTCCATTGATGACTTTTTTATTATAAAATATTTTATTATTTTTAATAAATCTGTGTGTGTGTGTGTGTGTGTGTGTGTGCAAATGAATGCAGTCAGAGGCTAGAAGAAGTGTCTGCTCAAAGCTGGAGCAATAAGTGGTTGTAAGACCTGCTGAGGAGACTTTGGGATAAATTTCGATACTCTGTAAGAGCTGTACACGCTCTTGACTGTGGGACATGTCCCTAAATCTCATTGCTAAGACCTTTAAATAATACACCTTTAAAAATTGTCACATTCTTCACCTTATGTAAATACAATCTTGAACTTAACTTGCATACACTTATTATGAAAAGTTACTAATGCATTCCAATGATTAATGCTTCCCGAACATTTTATAACCATGACGTTGTTAAAAAAACAAAAAGCACAAGGGATAAAAGTAGAAACTACTAGAAAACCAGTTGTGGCTTTGTATAAAATAGAATTTGTTTATAAAACTTGTTATCAAACAGGGTGGATAAATACCATACCATACCAGAAATTCATAATTTTTTTTTAAAAAAAGTCATTGTCCCAACTAATTGTCTAATTGTTGCCTCCAAGTCAGGAAGTTTTCTGAATAAATGTTTTTGTATTCCTGAGGATTCTAGCACGGCTCATCTGATGCCTTAAACTCTAAGACTGAAATTTTAGAGTTGTTTCATAGATTGCCAAGTCACGTTTTCACCATGTATTTAAAAGCAAGAGCCACTTTCAAAGGTTTGGAGTCACTTCCACCCAGGATTTACAGAGCTGTGGAAGAGGAAAACTAATTCATTCTTGGGAAATGAAGCCGCCATGATTCCCAGGAGGAACGAGACTGACACCACCTTCCACCAACTTGTTTCTGAAACCAAGCTGAGGCCAGTGATGGCATTTCTCAGGACCCATGCCTCTCTCTGTTACTGTTGCTGCTCCTGCTGCGGCTGCTGGCAGCCACCAGAAACCATGGTAACACTAGGGGCCTCAAACGCCTTCATCAGTGCATGCTAGTGCTCCTTGGAACCTGATCCCATGATGCTCCTTGACAAGGCAGAAAAAGGTAACTAGGTATTCAAATACCAACGGCCCTGTAGAAAGTGTGACTTACAGGCGTCTCACTGATATCGCCTAGCTACAAAGCTGCTAGAACCCAAGTGGCTTGCTGTAAACTTTGAGCTACTCAAACCCAAAGCCATAACCATAACGATGCTCTAAGAACACATGAACGATGAGACTGTCACTTTGGTCCAGAAGAATGAGATTCCTGTAAAGACCTATGCAGATACGACAGCTATTTTTCTGCAGCAAGGAAGCTGGGCAGCACTAGTTTCTAGCTTCCAGCCCATGGCACGTTGATTTTAAAAGCATTTTTCTCTCCTTTGTTCAGCATGCACTGACTCTACTGTTTTTTGTTTGGTTGGTTTTTTTGTTTTTGTTTTTGTTTTTTATGTCAGAGGGATATTGCAGAAAACATCGGAGGGGAGAGTGACATAGTCCAACCAGTTAAAAACTTCTGTACTATTAGGCAACCAGGGAGAGCAAGGGATGGGGGAGGGGTTGGTAAATGTCAGCCTTAAATCTTTAGTGGGTGTGCTATGATGTCCTAGCTACAACATTTCAAACAGTTCAATATGAACCAATCACTCAGAATGGTTCTCGGAGCAGTGTAATGTCCGCTACCAGAGCAGGAGGTTGCAGCGACAGCCACTCGTCGTCGTCAAAGTTCCTTCCATTCAGGTGAAAAATAAAATAGAGCTGGCACCTTGGCTTTGATACGAGATCATCTTTTCGTGGTGTTTCCTTAAAAACTGCTGTCTGCAAACAGGACTGATAAGAAGAGAATGAATCAAGCCTCGCAGCTCCATGTTGGAAACAATAACTAAGGTGTTGTCGGGTAAGACTCCTCAGAGGTGACAGGTGAGGTTCGCAAAGGCAGAGCCTCCGGGGAGGCGTCCTCCCACTCACTGGGCCCACTCTCAGAGAGCTGGTCTGGAGCACTGTGCTCCCTTTGGGGGCTTTCTGGATGGTTTTGCATGAAGTCACGTGTGGCCATGATCAAAGCCACAAGCCGGTAGAAGTGCAGAGCCATCACGAGGGAATTCTTCACCGCAAAGAACACCAACATGTGGTTGATCACTTTGAAGTAGATCATCAAGACGAGGCGCACAACGAGGAAGGGACCATCTTGGATGAAGAAGCTGAGGCCGATGGCCCATAGATCCGCACTGTACTGGCACAGGAAAACCCTAAGGAAGCCCCTGGCTTTCACTGAGGAGGGGCATACCAGTTTCAACTGGACTGAAAAGAAAATGGAAAAACAACGGTTACCATGCTGAAATGCAAAATGAAGAAGACATGGGACAGTCATTAGGGTGGTCTGGTTGTGAAGGAGGGAGGATGGCTGTTCCATGTGGAGGAACAGGAAGCATTTCTCCACCTCAGCCCCACCCTGATTCTGGTCATGTGGTTCTATCCACTTTAAAGATTCAGCATCCATCTTCCAGCTTCCCGTAGGGAATGATCCATTAAATAGACAACAGAGAGGGAGGTGTAAAGGAAATTGTGTGCGCATACGTGAGTGCCTTAGTGCGTGCGTGCTTGCGTGATTGCATGCGTGCGTGCGTGCGTGCGCACCTGCAGTTGGTGGTTTGCTGCAGAAAGATGTACTCAGGGCCTCAAGTCTGGGAGCCTGGCACTTTACCCTGATTCCCTCGCTCTCTTCCACTAAGATATTGGCCATGTTGCATATCCTCCAGGCATTTTAGTCTCTTCCCTGATACTTGTGATACCATGAATCCTAAGACAGCGGCCTCTACTCATTGGCTTGTTTTCCAGTTAGGATACCACCCTGTCTCCCTTCCTGCTCAGCTTCTTCCTTCATTCTTCCTCTTGGGGGAGGTGGGTGTGTGATTTTTCTTGACCAGTAAGTGCAGCATATGAATGACAGTTCCCAGCACAGACCGTTCCAGATGCATTTTCTCTACATTGTCCCCAAGTACCACTTCACTCACGTGGGCTAATTCTGCTGGGAAAACTCAAGTGTTTAGAATTCAAATTCAAATTTAACTCACATTTAAACATATTTTTTCTAATGTTAGTGATGGTGTGTGTATGTGTGGGAGCCAGAATAAAAGCTATTATTTTATTTGGTCCTAATTCCTTCTTCTTTGTTCTCCCAGTTTATGAGAGACCGAGTATAATTACATAGGTTTTTATTGTTTTTTTTTTCCAGTTGGACAAAAGGAGAATCCATCAACAGATGAAACTTTTGTTTTAATTTCTAAGATGTAAATTTAATTCAGGGTCAAGGGTAGAAAATAATCCTTTTTGTAAGAATAAAGCCTCGCATTTGGAGTTTTCCAACAAAGGATGTCTCAATCCAGCAATAGTGTGCAACTATCATGAAGCAGCTTTGATATGGGTGAACATAATGTGCCGCTTGTTAGAGAATACAATAGCAGTGTAGTCAGGAGCAACATTTGGTCTCTATTTTTCCAACAGCTGCAGAGAATTGTCACCTCTGCACGGTCACCAAATTTCTTTTTTTGAATACAAACTTTCTTAGCGAGTCTGTAAACCACAAGATAGGAGAAGGTGATTAAATGACCATAAAGACAAACGTAAGGTCAGTAAGAAGCCATGCTCAGGAAATTCCTCCTGGTAGACCCCTAAGGGTAATATTATTCAATATATAAAGAATGGAGCCCAGGAGTCTATTTTAATTAATAATCTGTAATTGGATTGTATTTTTCTTCATTTTTTTCTTTCCTTTCCCCACTTTTTCTATTTGAGAAAGGATCTCAGTATGTAGCTGTGGTTAGCCTAGAACTCACAAAGTAGACCAGGCTGGCCTCAAACTTCAAGATCTTCTTGCCCCTATCTTCAGAATTCTGGGATTAAAAGAGGGCATGGCCAAGCCCAAACTGTGTTTTGATTGTTTGTTTAGTTTTGTTCTTTGTTTGTTTGCTTTCTTAATTTAAAAAAAGCCAGGCAACTCTTCCAATCTATACAGGAAACAATTTTATCCAAGAAACTGTGTGCTTAAGAAAAGACATCGAATGTTCTCAAGACCTCTGCATCTTGTGATTCCCAAAATGCACGTATTCCAACTTATCCCCGCCCTGAAGCCAGCAGGGAGAGTGTTGCAAAGAATAAAATAGACTAAGAAAAAACATTATAAAAGTCAGGCTTCTCCAGAATAAAGCACCAAGGAGAGGAATTCCTGAATCACATGTCTAACATGCCAAAGGGTTAAGGTGTGATTCCAAACTGGCACCGACCACTAGAATGCTCTATGATCGTAAAAACAGTTTTGTATCTTTGCTGTCCATCTTGGGAGCCACATGGGGCAAAGGATCAGATAAAACAGGGCTTCTTGTAGCAGGAAACCCGCAAGTTGGGAGAAGCTAAGGTGGGAGGGGTAAGGAGAGAAAGAGGGGAAGAGGAGGAGCGAGGGGAGCAGAGATGTAGGAGGATGAAGAGCTATGCAAGTATGGAGAGCAGTCCTGGGTAACAACTTATATCTAGGTTAGTTAATTAGGAAGCACCTCCATGTGTGTGGGCATCTCGTTCTTGAGCATTTCCAAACATATAAAGCCTTAGGATAATCTAATCATTAGAGTCTCATTTTCTACCGGCCCGCATGGATGGCGGGATGGTCTAGGCTCAGCCCAGCTTGTGGAGACAGCGTGGAAGATTGACAGAGCCATCTCCCTCGATGGTGTCTTGTGAGTGGAAGGGCTGGTGTCTCTGGGCAGCAGCAGCAGCAGTGAGAACACACACCGCTGTTCATGATCTCAGGCCTTGTCTAGTTGGGAAGATGGCAGCTGATTGAGAACAAGCAGATGAGGAGACGCCATTTTAAATATCTCCATCAATAGCCAGTGTTGCAGAAGAGCTGTTACTTTGGTTGGATGTAGTACAAATCCATCCAGCTGTGTATGGCTGGTGGTTACCATACAATACAGCAATACTACCATTAGTGTAGGAAATCACTAATATGGAAGGCCAGCTGAACAGTGTGCTTCCTGCCAACCCTTAAAGATTTAAAGTTAGAATGAGAGCTGCCATTGATTTAAATCTTAATTTTTCCACACTGGGGCTTGAAATTGTTCCTTTTACATTACATGTGGGTCTCAAGATGTGATTGGATGAAAATATGAAGACTACACATTGCCAGGTCACTAAGCATTCACTGCATTACTGAGTCGTCATTGGAACTGCTGGGTCATCCCATTTCACAGGTGGAAAACTTGAGGCACCTGTAGCTCAACTAATTTTGGCAGGACTAGAGACACTAAGTAATAGAAGGATTAACTGAGTTGAATATAAATCAGCGTAATTAACTGTTCAAGTATTTATTATTATTCATTTTGGGGGTCTTTCTGGAAACTGAATTTTATGTAAACCAGGCTGACTTCAAACTTTGTATGTAGCCAAGAATGAGTGTGAGCCCCTGCTCCTTCTGCTTTCACCATCAGAGGGCTGGGATTAAAGGTTCATATCACCTTACCTGGCTACACTCATGTATCTTAAGTTCACCACACACCAAAGTGAGTCTACACTTGGTGTTCCTGAGTCTCTACCTTCTTTCTAAGTTGGAGTAGGGGTAACAAGATATCAAAACATGACCTCACTCAACTTCCTCCTTTGTGCTAGTATGATTTTTATTAAAGAGTCATAATTTTCTATTTATTTACACATATATGAAAATATTTACCTGCCAGATCAAGGGGAAACTGGAGCATACTCCACGTCCACACCACAAGAATGCCAGAAACCAGAGTCGGATTATTTCTAGAAGACAATAGCATTTTTAAATGAGCAATTAACCATATGACCACATGCAGACAAGAGAGATAATAAATCATAGCGTTTTAGGGGCTAAATAAAGATTTTGTGAGTGTGCAAAATATCTCGTGTTATAATAAATCCATTAAAAAAATTTTTTTAAAATATGCATGATAATGGAACCACACAAAAGATTGGGTCTTCGGCTGCATAGCAAGTCTGAGACCAGCGTGATCTACATGTAATCTATTATTTAAAAACAAATAAGAAGAAGAAGGAGAAGGAGAAGGAAGAGGAGGAAGAGAACGAAGAGAAGGAGGAGGAGGAGAAGAAGAAGAAGAAGAAGAAGAAGCAGAAATGGGAATAGAGCCTAATGATGTCATATTTTTCTCTAATTTAATGACACCTTAGAAAGATTACAGGACAGAAATGCTATCAGAAACAGTTAAATACAGACATAAGTATCCAAACACCCAGTTTCAGTAACGGTCTCCCAGAAAAGCTGATGATAGCCCCAAGAGTCCATTGAAAAGAGAATCCAACAGGCTGGAGAACTGGCTTATTGGTTAAGATCACTTGCTGCTTTGCTATTGCAGAAGAGCTGGTTTTAGCTTGTAGCATCCAGGGGGCAGCTTAAAACCATCTATGACCCCAGTCCACGGGAATCTGACCTCTAGTACCAGGCACACATATTAACACAGAGGAACACATATACACACAATTTTAAGAAAATGAAAACTTACAAAGAGACAACTCAAAAGGGCAAGATGATACTTATTTACCCAAAGCTTAACACAGTAAAAGAAAACCACTCTTTGGAGGGGAAATCGTGGTGATAATTTCAGTAAACAATGACTTGCCACAAAGAATAGACTGAAAGGCAAAGTGTGTGGAAAGGGTATGATGTGTGTATCTGTGTGTTTATATATATATATGTGTGTGTGTGTGTGTGTTTGTGTGTGTGTGCACGCATATGTATGTTTAGCATATGTATGTGTGCTTTATGTGAGGTGTGTGTGTATGTGTATATGTGTCTGTGTGTGTGGTATGTGTGTGTCTATGTGTTTGTATGGTGTGTGTTTATATGTCTGAGTGTGTAGTATATGTATGTGTGGTATATGTGCGTGATGTGTGTATCTATGTGTGTGTGGTATGTGTGGTGTGTTTATGTGTCTGTGTATGTACTATATGTATGTGTGGTGTGTATGGTGTGTGTACATGGTGTGTGCATGTGTGCGTGTGCCTGTGTATGTGTAGTATATGAATGTGTGGTATGTGTGCATATGTTTCTGTGTGTAATATGTGTATGTGTGTGTGTGTGTGCATGTGTCTCTGTGTATGGTGTATGTATGTGTGGTATGTGTGTATGTGTGTTTGTGTGTGGTGTGTGTATGCATATGTATCTCTGTATATAGTAGATCTATGTATAGTGTGGTGTGTGTATGTGGATCTGTGTGTATGTGGTATATATATGTATCTTGTGGTATGGTATGTATGTATGCATCTGTGTGTGTGGTATATATATGTGTGGTATGTGTGTGCAGGTGTATGTGTGTCTCTGTGTTTCTCTGTGTGTGTCTGTGTGCGTAGTACATGTATGTATGGTATGGGTGTGTGTGTGTGTGTGTGTGTGTGTGTATGTGTGTGTGTGTATGTGTATGTGTGTGTGTGTGTTTCTCTTTCACTATTGTAGCCTCAGTCCGTAGAACAGTACCTGAAAATTATAGCTATTCAGTATATATTTATAGAAAAATTTGATTTGGATATACAAAAGAAGGGTCTGTGTTCAAAGAAACTCCCAAATGTCACAGACCCAGAAGAACAATCTGGAAATATAGCTTCAGAAAGAACAAAAGTTGCATAAATGCAAAGATACAAACAAACAAACAAACAAACAAGCAAACAAACCAAGACCCCCATTGATAAAACAAGACATTTTTGTTTCCAACTTTTCCAAAGTGAGAGTTTTGCCTGGAGAGGGCTAGGGAGGCACCAGGAAGTGTGATAGAGAGAAAACTTGATGAGGTGGTTTCAGGGGTGTCCATAAATGTTTCAAGTGTGGAGACCTTGAGAAATTAGAGTTGAATTTGTGAAGGAAACTTCTAAGCTGTCATCATTCACCTCAGCAGTTGATTTGGAGAAGGGGTTGGTGACAGAAATTAAAGTTTCCACCTTCAAAGTGAAGCAGGATTCCGAAGGAGAGAAGACGAGTTACCATTAACACCTACTTGGGTTATATAAGGGAGTCATCAGAAGGTGTCTGCGAGGCCTCAGAAAAGGCAATAATTACCAGAGTCCTGTGGGTTATCCAAGAATAACTGCTCTCAAATGACCTTATTTTGTTTTTGTTTTAGTTTTTTAAATTGACTTGGGGTTACCAGACTGATAATGCTATAAATTGATAATAGACATTCAGATCTAGATAAGCCTCCCTCAAATATCTCCCACGGTATCTTATTAACAAAATTAAGAAATATTGTGAGCGAGTACAGTTAGGTGGATTTCAGCCTGAGCAAATGAGTCCCCAGATGAAATACTCTAACTGATCGCCACAGGCTCTGTATCAGCCTCTGCTCCCCTGTGTGGTTTGATCAATGACCTTGGTGATGATGCCGATGGAAGGCTTCTCATGGGCATGCAATACATGGAAGCAGAGAGCAGCTCTCTAGAAAAACCCAGCCATGAGCCCCAAACGATGTGTCTGAATAACCTAAATTAGGGTGGAGCAGAATAGCAGAGATCCCCTGTCCCCGGGAGCAGTGAGTGGTTTTTCCCTTGATATCTAATTATGTGCTGATGGCAGGACATGATTTATGGCTTTCCAGAGTCAAATACAAGCACAGGTCACTTTCCAAGAAATGTAAAATCGAATTTTAAGTGGAAGTCCCTTGAGAATGTAGACTAACCTGCTTCTTTACCTGTCAATGTCTATACAGAGCAAACCTTCCCTTTCTAACTAATATTATATATGGTCTCTAGGATTGTACTTACTCCTCTAGTAATTCAACAAAGAAGACATCTGTGGTTTGATGCCTGATTAAGAAGGAAACTAAGATATAGTGGGTTGGCCAAGTATGTCCGAATAGATTTTCTGGAAAGGATGAAGCTACATAGCTGGATTTAGCATCTATCCTCTTAAAAGAGTGGCTGTTAGCTTTTTAATTTTTGCATGTATATATATACATATACATATATATATATGCATGTGTGTATACATATATATGCATACATATATATATATACACATATATACATACGTACACATGTGTGCATATGTGTATGTGTGTATGTAGATTCCCATGGAAGCCACAAGGAGGCAGCAGAGTCACTGGAGTTGGAGTCACAGGCAGCTGTGAGTTTCCTGACTTGGGTGCTAGGAACAGAACTCACATCCTCACATAGAACAGTACACACTCTTAAGTGCTGAGCCATCACTCCAGCCCACATCTAGTCTTTTAGCTAATTTTGATAAGCTAATTCTCTCCTGGTTGTGACGAAAGAGACAAAGCAAAGTTAGGCCAGAAGGATTTATCTTGCCTCAAGGTTTGAGTGATGTCACCTTTAATGGTAGGTCAGGCATTCTGCAGGTAGGAAGCAGATAGAAGTTAATGTAGGTACTCTATTCTCTCTCTCTCTCTCTCTCTCTCTCTCTCTCTCTCTCTCTCTCTCTCATCTTTCCATTCATCCTTCCATCCTGGTCTCCTGGAACCCTGTGTACAAACTAAATAACTTGCTAAAGACTGTCCTGTCCACCCACATTCAGAGTAAGTCTTTCTTTCTCAGTCAAATCTGTTCAGAAGTTCCCTCACAGATGTTCTCAGACATGTCTTCTGGATGATTCTAAAGCCCATCATGTTGACAATGCATAACAACCATCACACCAGCATCCCGATACCGTTACCAAGAATTAAATGGTAAGTTTTAGTCCTCCTGTGTTTTAGAATGTTCAGCACACAATGGAAGCATGTACCATGCTTCATGTTTGAGGAAAGAAATTTATAACTTGCATAAAAGGACAAAGGCTATCATTTCCAGGAAACTCAGAGCAGAGTTAGGTAGGGAATAGATCGAGGAGCTGAATGTTTATTCCCTTTTGTGCTTAAAGAGATCCAGAGAAGGAAATAAAATAAAACCCTGTTTGTAAGTTCAGAGAGAAAGCTCAGCCTCAAAGGATTTTAGGTGCATCTATCATTTCTAAAAATACTGCTTAAAGACAGAATACATTACTTCCAGGACAGATAGCCTCTGATTTATAACAGGCTCCAAATCCACAGTTTATATAATAATATAAGTACATTTATATTATAATATATAATAATTATACATAATCTATAATATGTAGATGTATAATTATAGATTATATAGGAAATATTATATATAATATATTATATAGGAAATATTATATATAAATATATATAAATATTATATAATATTATATAATTATATAATATAATTATAGATTATATAGGAAATATAATTATATGATATAATTATATAATAATATAATAATCCAGATGATTAAGCATGACTATATCTGCAGTCAGAAAGCAGAGACAGATGAATACTCAGCTTGTCATCTCATTTTTCCCCTTTTTCTGTGCAGTGTCAGATCTCAGCCGAGGGAGTGATACCATCTACATTGAGGATGAGACTTCTCATCAAAAATGAAGACATTCAGAAGTAAAATTACTGAGGTAAGTGGAAGCTTTTTTTTTCTTTTTGTTTAATGGGAAGATAAATTACTAACTTTTGATGGATCATCACAGCCAACTTAGTAGGTAAAAATTAAAAATATGAAATGACAGGGGCTGGTTCAGCCATCAAGAGCTCTTCCAGAGGACCCAGATTTTATTTCTGGCATCCACATGGGGACTGACAGCTGTCTGTCTTGCTAGTCCCAGAGGATCTGACACTGTCTTCTGGCCAAGTGGCTATCAGGCACGCACGTGGTACACAGATATGCATGCAAGCAAGACATCCATGCACATAAAAATAAATTTTTAAAAAAAAATGTATAAAATAAGTCACGTTTTTAAAATTTCCTTTAATCATTTTTAACATAGAGGTTTTTTAGTGTAAAAGAGGCAGTGAGTAGGATTCATGGACATTTTAAAATGTAGCAAACACATTGAGACAATAGAGAAGAAAACGATAAGAGAACGCACAAAGGTTTCAGGGGGAAAAAAGAGGTTTCACTGAGAAAACGGAAGAGCGATTGAGCCCAGGAGAAACTTAGGAAGGGCCTTTTCTGCATTGTCAAATATTCTGAGATACAGTAATGGTGCTAGAGCAGACTTTTTCTTTTTAATAAATAATCTGTGTTCAGAAATCATACAGAGAGTGTTCCCAGAGGTGATGAACTATTTCTCCTGAATATGCTCAATTTAGACTCGTGAACATTTTGAAAGAGAAGCCACAGCCCATGGAAAGGTCAACAGATATCTCTCCCCCTTAACAAATATGGGTTATATTAGACACGCTGTCAAAGATCACCATGCACGCTGCAGAAATTAACCATAGACCTGCAGCAAATCCAGCAACATTGACTCTCCTTAATGTAGCACACAGTTTCAGGTAAGAGCAGTGAGTGTCTACAGTGTTCACGCTCATGGCTCAGCTGCCTGAGAGAGACATTGAGTTAAAAGGGCGAGAAGAATTTCTTCCAGATGATTGCAGTTGGTAGGAAGAATCACAGCAATACACTACAACAAAAGGTGGGAGAGGTTTTAAACTCTAGGAAAGAAAGCACTGGAGGACGCCTGGGGAGGAGGGGGAGCAGCTGATTGATGAGGAGGTGGGGTGGGGGTGGGGCGGCTGATTGAAATGGACGGGGATTTCTGTTTGTTAATTGAGTTTTAAAGTGAGGCCCTGAAGTTCCCACAAACACTGCAAGATGGAGCCCCATCATTCTCTATGACACTGTCTGCTTATTGGGTTCTTTAATACATCTGGAAGACATGGATGTTAAGTCTGTAAGAAAGATGAGAACTGGGAGGAGATTATAATTCAACAAAACGAGAAGTAAAGAGACATTTCAGATTTCCTATAAGAAATGCTCCAAAGGAAGAGAAAGCCAAGGCTGACTGTGATTTGAATATGAAATGTCAGCCCACCCCCACCCCCACCCCCACGCCCCGCTGGAGGCCTATGTGTTTGAACACTTGGTCTCTAGTTTGGTCCCCAGTTGGTGGCGCTGTTGGAGAGGTTATGAAACCTTTAAGAGGTGGGGCCTAGCAGGAGGAAGTACGTCACTGGGGATGGGGTTTGGGGGTTTTTTACAGCCTGACTTCTCTTCCCTCTCTGCTTCCTGTTTTCCAGGACAGCTTCCTGTTCCAGCAGCCTTGCCCTCCTCAGTAGGATGGGCAGGTCCTGTCAGGACCTGTAAGCCAAAGAAAACCTTTTGCTCCCTCAAGTCGTTTTCTGTATGTATGCCAATAAAATGTGTTAAGGCCATCTCGATCAATCAGAGATTGGGTTTTGAAAGCAAGAGGTTCCTTGTGGCTGGAAGGAGCTGAGCAAGCATAAAATGCAATTTGAAAAGCCCCACTCAGGCTAGGCATGCGGATACATATCTATAACCCCAGCATTAAGGATGCAGAGGCAGGCTGGTCTCCATGAGTTCAACACCAGCTTAATCTATATAGTGAGTTACAGAATCTCCAAAGCTACACAGAGACCCTGTCTCAAAGAACTAATGGAGGAAGGGAAGGGAAGGGGAGGGGAGGGGAGGGGAGGAAAAGAGAGAGAGAGAGAGAGAGAGAGAGAGAGAGAGAGAGAGAGAGAGAGAGAGAGAGAACAAGCAAGCTCACACTTAGAAATGTGGTGGTCCAGAGACATGATGGGTATGTTTAGAAATGAAACTGAAAATTTACAACTAACGTCAAGACTGTAAGCCAACTCGTGTGAGCAATTAATAGGCTTCAAATTTATCAGAGAATTTCTAAAAGCAAAGTTATGGGGGTGTGGGGGGGAGGGCATGATAAATTGTCCTGTGTTCTCAGTTGTCTAAGAAAGTAGAGGCATGTGAAGAGAGGGCCCAACTGGCCGTGTTTAAATGAAGCTTGCCTGAGCACAGATGTGCATTTGAGTATATCACATGCCTTCAGTGGTAGTGGCTATAAGCCATTAAAGGTTCTATAGCCATTTCTGCTCTTGTTACAACTGCAAACTACATCATTATACTGGAACTGTGCAAGGTTCAGGCTAAAAATAACATTGAAAATCAAACAAGTAAATACATTAATAAAATTAAATAAATAAATAAATAAATAAAACAAGAATGTAAAATGAATAATAATGTTATTATTTACCAAACATTATTATGAAACAAAAATGTAATAAAACGAATGAGTCCATAAAATCAAACAAATAAATAAGCCAAGGCATCAGCCAGTGTCATCCGGAGGTTGATCGATTGCTCTGATTAAGAAAACAAAGGGAGAGGTCTGTCTGGAGAAACATTTTAGTAGTCACCAGTGCTTGCTACTGTTTGAAAGGACCCAGGTTCAGTTCTCAGTGCCTACCCGTAACTCCAACTCCATAAACCACTTTCTGGTCTCTGCAGGCACTGAATACATGTGGAGCGCACACATACCTGCAGGCAAACTCATACGCTTAAAAATAAAAACATTTATAAGGTGACAGATGAAGAAGCTTGTGACGGTAGCAGAGATGAATGAACGGAAAGTGCCCCATTATCAACAAAGTACATGATACCTCAAAAACCAGAAACGAGGAGCCTGGAACTAAAGATGAAATGATTTAGCACAAAGCAAGGGCATCAAAGCAGCTAATCTTTTCAAAACTGGAAAACAGTTCTGTGCTCGCACGCTAAACAAAAATGGAACGTGAAACACTCAACAAATCCACAGACTAAGTAAAGCATACAGCAGCCGCGTGGAATGAATTGAGACCCTCAGAGTCAATAGGACAGGGACCGATGTGAAAAATCAACTTGAATGATTCCATGGTTTGGCTTCAAGTCCAGATTTGAGACAGTAGAAGACAGGTGAGTGGCCTGGTGGATAGACCCATAGCAAATACGTCATCTAAAGCTCAGAGAGGTCAAAGGCATTTCAAAGGAAGAAGCCAAGAACCCAGAAAGACGCAAACACACTCTCAACAGCAACCTTAGAAAAGGGATGGGAAAAGAAAGCAGGGATGGCTGCTGTGTGGGCCTACATGTAGCACAGACCCACTGCTGGTAAACGGAGTAAGAGCATCTTTGGAAGCAGCAAGCCGATTCCTCATGTGCAAGACAGCTGTGAAAAGCAAGAGGGTAAAACTGAATCGAGATAGTGGTGCTCCAAACGGTTGGTTGAGTGAATGGCCTACATGCAATATAGATATTTATATCACATATGTGTGTTCAAAAGGAGAGCTTGTCAACCAAGTAGCCTTTATAAAAACAAAGCTGTATTCTTCAAGCACAAAGGCAAAATAAACATTTGGTTTTTTTAGTTTAGTTTAGTCCAGTTAAAGAAAGACTTGAAAAGTGCTATCAGGTTTGTCAAAAACAAACAAACAAACAAACAAATCCCCGAAAAACCTAAACAACAACAACAAAAAAAAAAAACCACCACCATCACCACCACCACCAACAACAAAACAACAATCCAAAACCAGCAACACCAAGTGATTTTGCCAAATTGGATGAAAAGGGATCTCACCCTTTTGTTAAATGAAAATATTGTTAAAGATCAAACCATAGTGTGTGCTGTAACATATCAAGGCATAATATATGTATTCATATAATAGCCCTCGAGAGGAGATTAAGATGAAGTTATGGTCCATGAGAAGATGGAGCCATGAGGAAATGAACTAATGCTGTTGTATTTTACTGTAGCCTCAGGATTAACCTATGATAGAGTGTAAACAAGAACTGGTCCTTCTTATGCAAGCAGAACACCCTTGGTTCACATTTAAATCATAAAAACAGAGTACAATAGAATTAAAATAAAAATGAAGGAGAGTATTTGAGGAACCATCATCTACGCGAAAACTAATTTTGAATTATATTAAATAAAAGGTCAAGACATCAGAATCTCTAGGATCTTAAGACAGCCTTGCTGAGAAATAAACATGAGACTTTGGATGCTGGAGAAGACTGGCAATTTAAAGTCTGAGTAAGAAATGAAAATAGAATAATCATCAAGTCAATAAAACCCACAGGTTTGTTTTTATAAATAAATAAGTTAAACAATTAGTTAATAAGCCGATAATCTTCACCCAACAAGTAAGCAAACCCATCCTCTCTGGGGAAAAGAAAAGAGAGTGAGCCAACATTGAAACCCAGGAAATGAAAAAGAGGGCTCAACCTCTGAGTCCACAGAGATTAACACAAGTATGCTAGCAGCAGGAGTACATCATGACAAAAGACCGCTCATTTACATGAAAGGGAAAAAATGCCCTTGAGGGAAAAGCACAACCACAAATAAGAAAAATGTAAATTATCTAATTAGTCCTAGGGGAAGAAATAATATTGAATTAGTGATTAGAAGAGATGAAGAAGGAAAGAGAAGGTGAAGGGGAGGAGGAAGAGAAAGAAAAGGAAAAAGAAACCACTTCCCATAAAGTAAAGGCCTGGCCCGGATTACTTCCTTGGGGAATTCTATAAAATCTTGAAAGAAATAATATTAATTATGCAAAAATTATTTTCAGAAAATAGAAATGAAAAGAATGCTTCCTGGTTTGTTTCTAAAACCCAGTGTTATGTGGATTCAAAAGCTGGAACAAGACACCATTAGAGATAATACTGTGGACCAAAATGCCCCATGGACAAAATGGAAGAAATGAGAAATGTTGACAAATCAGACCAAAAACCACATCACAAAGGTCTCTGCGGCACAACTAAGTTCAATTTATCCCGGCATCAAAAGTGGTTTAACATCTGAAGATCGGTTAGTGTAATATAGACTTTTGTTTTTATAATAAAGGACAACCAAAATAAAAATCATATCAATAACGGCAGATGTCACTGGTATTCAATACACAGAAAAACAAAAACCACATTCTCACTAATGTAGAAATAAAATTACATTTCCTCAAGTTTATAATGATAGTCTGTGCCAGCAAAATGACAACCGCGCCCTTAACAGAGAAAGACAAAATGTTTCTCTTGAGACTGAAATGTTCAATTCTACTGCATCTGTGTGATGGAGAGGAAGCCTACAAGACAGTAGAATAAGACAAGAAAAACAAATTCACGGAGCGTACTTTGGCAACAATCAGAAGTGTCTTCACTTGTAAATAGGATGATCTAACATATAGTAAAACCTGGAGATAAAGCAGCATATGCAAGCTTTGTGTGTCATTGCTACCATATCATTACGTACGTAAATAATGTCCCTACTAAAGCAACTAAACATAAGAAAAGGAGATTAAAAGAAAAAGAAAAAAACTCCACTAGAGAGAATATAAGGAATAATAATAAAAGAACAATAAAGGAAATAATAAAAGACTCAAGAGAATCATGTAAAAAGGCAGAGAAAGGACTTGAAAGGCATATATAACATTCCAACAGCAGTTTCTCCTCCATCCCTGTCTCCAGCCCTCAGCTCCTTCACTCCTGCTTCCTCCCTCCCATCCACCCCTCCTCAGTTTCCCTTCAAAAACTCCAGGTCTCCCTGGGATATCTGGAAAATCAAGAAACAAGGCATAACAAGTCTCAGTAAAATTGGTCTTCTCCCCTCATATTAAGGCTGGGCAAGGCAAGCCAGTAGGAGGACGAAGATCCCCGAAAGGATGCAAACATGTTAGAAACAAGCTCAGATTTTTCACATTCACGGATGAGAGGGTTTTATAATTCTGAAACTTCCCAACTAATCCTTCAGGTTAGCTCACTTCCTACAAGACCACAAGGTTTTCCATTTGTATTCTTGTTGTCTGGTTTGTTTCTGTTTGTTTGTTTGTTTGTTTGTTTGTTTTACTTAAAGTAAAACAAGTTGATCACAGTCACATGGCTAGGTTACCAGAAGCAATGGCGTTTAGAAAGCTGTGCTATCGTGTCTACCAAAACCACCGTAAGAGTGAGGTTGGTTTCAAGCACACATATGCCTCATTGAAGCTCTTATACCTGTAGTCAATTGATTTTGAATAAATATACCAGCTGAACCCAGAAAGAGTATTTTCAACAGATATTTTTGAGACAATTAGTCCAAGCTGGTACAACAAATAATTCTGGGTCAGTGCCAAAAATACTGAACTTGAAGATTTATCTCAAAATTAAATAAAATGGAACCCCCCCACAGAGAGAGAGAGACACACACACACAGAGAGAGAGAGAGAGAGAGAGAGAGAGAGAGAGAGAGAGAGAGAGGAAAAGTTCCATAGGTGGAAAAGGGAAGACACTGATTTTGAATTTGTTCTTATTTCCTGTATATAGCAACAAGAAACATGACCCAAAAGAGGCAAACCAGTACACTGTATTACAGAGAACTCTGTTACTCATAAGACATCAGTGAGATTCAGGAAGAAGGCTACAGTAGCCACATAGTGGCTACAGTTCCATGGGATCCAGTCTCATCCTCTGAACAAACAGGCAGACACACACACACATGCACACATGCATACACATGTGCATGCACACACAGACACACACAGATATGCACACATGCATACACATGTGCACACACAAGCACACAGACACACACATGTACACGTGCATACACATGTGCACATACACACACACACAAGATATTTTTGGTATCATTTCTTCCAATATATGTGGGACTTGAGACAGGAACTTAGCACTTGGAAGCAAGCTTTTTGAAGAGAGGAAAACCTCTAGATACATCGTGGGACTTGACCACGGGGTGAGGTGCATTTGAGTTACGGAGGTGCAAGGGGGCAAATGGAAAATCACAAAAGGCCACTGGCACAATCCAGAAATACTGAAACAAAATTATTTGAATTTGAGAAAATACAACTGAAGACGATATGTAAAGATATTTAGAAATAGAATCTGTAACAAGAATTTTGTATTATCTATGGGAGGATGTTTGCAGGACACACAAGTCCTTAGAAAACATTGTATAACGTTAGCGTGCAATCCTTGCTATGGTGCTATAATGAACTTGGAGTCATTTCTACAACACTTTCTGTCCACAGATGAGAAAGATACTGTAGATACAGGGACCTACTCTAATTTACTCAGCCTCATTAGGCATTAACTTGCATAAAACGCAAGTTTAAATTTTTCAAAATATATACTCAGAAAGTATTCAAATTGAATTGTAAGTGAGGGAAAAAAATTGGGGAGATCGATGATGCTTACAAACATCAAGTGCTCCCTAAATTCTTGCTGGGCCGAAACAGTCCTGTTTTGGCTGAACTGCGTGATCTTTGGTTCATAACTTGTTTATGGTTTTGCTTCCCGGGCTCTGCCTAACACGGTACCTGGCACATGTTAAATAACAAACCAGTTCTTAGTCAATTAAACAGTGCCGAGTGACTTCCAAGGGCGCCTTTTTTATGGGTCAAGCAATTAAATAAACTTATTTAATAATCAACATTTATTGGTAAACACGAGATCCATTACTCTTTGATGGTATTTCTGGATGGGACGCACAGAGCCCATTAAGATAACTGGGTTTGGCATTTCTCTCATTTTACAACTAGCTCCATAAAACACAGCCCTCTCTGAGCCCTTTACTGTCTTGTGCTGTCTCTCTGCTCTGTGGATATTTAGCATGCATGCATCCATTTACAGATACATGCCAGGTCTCTGTAACTACCCACGTTCATAATTTCAGGGGCTCCATCGTGATCCATTCATGTTCATGTAGTAACGACATTGTATTACAATGATCTTAAATGTATCTGACATAGCTCTACAATGTAAAATGCTGACCAGCCATAAGGCATTGAAACCACCACACGAAAATAAGCACCATGACTACAGCCCTCCAATTCATATTTCATACCTCGAAAAATGATGTCGACTTAATAAACTAAAAGAAAAATTAGTATGCATAAAACAATTTCTGAAAAAAAATCTCTCGCTTACAAATAATGATTCACACTGTGATTGAGAAATTAGGCTTATTTAATAAGTTGGTGTGTTTTACTCGGGCTTTATGTTTTGTTGTTTGAAGAGAGTGGGATAAAGTAAACCGTAGCATTAAAAGCCAGCCTCATTCCAATTTATTTTTATAGCATCATACAAAACAACCCAAGCTTAAAGTACATCCAGGCACGGAGACTCAAATCCCTAATGGGAAGAAAGCAGTTCCATAAACAGATGTGATCATGGATTCTGAGTTTACTTGCTGGTGGCAAAAATAAAAGTACCAACTCAATAAGTTTTAATTTATAGGCATCTCCACCAGAAAGCCTTTGGGCGCTTTGAACAAAACTGACTGAAAATAAAATTCCGTACAATAAAACTTCATCTGCTCCGTTCTCCTTCTCACCGGGAAATGTAAATTCTTCAGCTGGAGAAAGGGACGGTGTCTCCATGGCTCATTGGAACTATGTGATCTTGGAGAAAATAGTGGCATTGGCTATACTGCTGACACTTGGTTGAAGGAGAAAGAGGTACCCGAGGGTCTCCAGATACCAGTAGTCACTATGGTTCTGCCATGATCCTCCTGGACTTACAGTGTAACTACAAGGCTCTCTTCTGTTTTACCCAGGCTGAGTATATCCTGTCTCTCTCTCAGACCAAGCCTCCTTCCTGCATTTCCTTTTTTACTATGAAGATTGGTCAATAGTGTGTGTGTGTGTATGTGTAGTGTGTGTGTATGTACATATATATGTATGTGTGTATGTATATGTATATATAGTTCATGTGGTGTATATCTGAATATATGTTCATGCGTGTTCTTATGTGTACTGGTGTGTCTGCACATGCCTTTAAGTGTATCTGAAGCCCAGCGGTTTGATGTGTGAAATTTCCATCTATTACCCCCACCTTAATCTCACTGTACACAGAGTTTACTGATTCAGCTTGAACAGTTTCCCAGTGAGCCCCAGAGATCCTCCTGTCTGTATCTCCAGTGCTGTGATCCTAGACACACCCAGACACACAGCACCATGCCTGGTGCTTACATGGGAATTATGGATCCCAACTCAGGTCCCGGGACTTGCATAGAAAACAGTTCACTAAATAAGTCATCTCACGAGCGAGCCCTACCGTTAAAAGCCTTACATATGCTAAGTATAGACAATGGAACCAAGAATCAGGTTTGGTACAAATAACAGAGCAGCAAGCCAAATGTGTGGTACTGACATTGAATCAGGACCTTACCTGACGTTATTTTCCTTCAGCGTCTCAGTAGTGAACTCCAGTATGTCAGCCGCTGTCCCCACAAACATCAGAAGAAGTTCTGAGAGTTGGTCTCTAGTAATGGTGCCTCCAATGGGGAGAAGCCACCGTCCAATGATTAATATTAGCAGGAGTGTCTGGTGGAGTCCTAAGGTCCAGACTGGTTCGCATACCATGGATAAGTTGTCAACAAAGCCCCTGGCCTGTGAAACAGAGACATCAGGATTAGGAACCATCAGTGTGTAAATGATTATCTACTTCAACAGGGTTTTCAGCTTTTGGTAAACAGTGTGTCTTTGTCAACATTTTCCAAGAGTCATTGTTTAATAACTAAGAAAAATGACACTCCTTTTAGCTGAACACTCTACAAAGAAATGCAGTGTGGTTTTTAAAGCAGGACTCACTTAACATGTGGTTAATTTAAACCTTACACAGCTAATAAGATGATGCCTTGTGATATTTAAAGAATTTAATAATGTTTTAAAGATCGCTGAGTGTTTTAATATAATCCGTAATAAAGTATAAAGCATAACAAACTTTGATTAGTTCCATAGTAAAATTATAAAAAACAATGCAATATTTTTCTTTTACTGATTTAAAAATCTGAATTTATTAACATTGGAATTTTTACAATCTTCCTTTAATTAGAAAAATTAGTGTTTATCTGTTTATTCAATGAAAGAGAACAATTGTAATATTTCCTTTCTTTACTCTGAATAATCAGCACTTTATTCAATAATCAGTAAGTCAGCAAGAAAAAAAAATTAGCCTGTCTTTACTCTTAGGTTTGGGAGAAATTTTAGATCCCGTAGTACATCCCAGAGGAAATACCCTTCCCGTTTGACTTCTAAGTAAATTTTAAAATATGTTACTATTGGCTTAGACTGAAATATTTAAAGACTACAAGATCTATGTCACAAGTAGACAGGATAATGGCTCCAGGTGATCTATCCAAGCAGCATAATTACTAAGTGCAAAATTGACATTCAGATCGGTTCTCATACCAAGAACACAAGGATAAAACAAGAGAAATGACCAAGTACTAATCGAATCCACGCAGGAAGATCAAGAATTATTTATTTTTTTTTGTCACCGCTTGACGTTTCTTCTGTGTGGCTTCACAAAAAACTCATTTAACTCACAGGGGCAAAACATTATCATGGTAAATGTGATTGTTTTGGTTAAGATGAAATCCAAGTGACTTGTCCATGGTGACACAAGTAAGCTCTAACTGAAACTCGGATAATAATGAGTGGATTGCTTTCTTCTACTCAGGGCTCATTTTAGAAAACACCCAGCGAACCGGCGGTGGCGCAGCCCTTAAGGCCTCTGCCTGCAGAGGGCGCGGGTCCCTCTGCGCTCTCTCCATGTGTTCGAATCTCGCTCCCGTGGGAAAAAAGCCTTTAATCCCAGCACTTGGGAGGCAGAGGCAGGCGGATTTCTGAGTTCGAGGCCAGCCTGGTCTACAGAGTGAGCTCCAGGACAGCCAGGGCTACACAGAGAAACCCTGTCTCAAAAAACCAAAAAAAAAAAAAAAAAAAAAAAAAAACCACCCTTCGGTGGTAGAGACCTCTGTTTGTAAACTGTTTTCAAAGTGATCATTACCAACTTGATAAATATAAGATATGTGAAGAAAAATAGCCACCCTATCACTCTGTTTTGGCAAATATTATTTTCTATTGTATGAATGTTATATATATTTATATATTACAAACATTACATATAATATAGAAAAAAAAAGTGGTACTCATTGGAAAAAAATACAACTGCTTTTGTCCAGACATTATATGTATTTTTATATGTAGAAAGTCTTGAAGAGCTGGTGTGAGAAAGAAGAAAAAAACTTTCTCCGACTTAATAAACAAAACGTAGGTTCAATCTTCTTCCTATGTACTGGTAAGGAAGTGGATATTGGAGTTAAAATTCAGTATTACTTACACTGTCACTGTGGAACATAAAAGTAACTTATGAATCTAACAAAATGTTAAAGTACATACATGATATATGCACACCTCTGTTAAAATACACATATTAGCACATACACACACACACATATATGTATATGTGCATACATATGACAGATACACACATATATGATAAAAATGCTAAAGACTGAGGAGTTAAATCAGTTTCTCTGCTTTATGAAATCAAATACAGCCTTGGACCTATAAGACATGTGCTCTAGGTCTGAGCTATGTGCACAGTCATTGAAGGCTGAAGTCAAACATGGAGTAACTGGAAAGAGGACTTGTGCTCATGGGTAAGGAGACTTAGCATTGTCAACATGTCAGTGGTCCATGACTTGATGTGTGTTCTGTATCAGCCCAACTGTAATGCCATCAAGCTCTTTGGTGAGGGAAGAACTGAGTCTAGAATTTATGTGGAGAGGTAAACTATCCAAACTACCACACACTAGCGTTAAAGCAGAACAAAGTGGAGCCCCAGTGCCCAGTGGCTTTTAGGACTTACTACTGCTATTACATAGACAGTGCACCTTGGGTAAAAGGTAGAGACAAATAGAACCGTGGGCCAGAAGAGAAAACCCAGAAACAGACCCCACAAACCCACAAGAAATGTTCGATGAATTAGCAAATATATTTCGGTGGAGAGGAGAGAGTTGTTTTAAAAAAAAATGGTGCTAGACTAATTAGACATCCACATGCTGGCAAACAAATAAATTAAAATTAAAAATAAATAAATAAATCATAAATTTTGTAGAGCTACGCCACTTGCACTCTTCCCAAAATTCAAAGAACCAGACATAAAATGCAAAGCTGTCAATGGCTCGGGTTAAGGAAAGCCAGCATGGTGTGTGTTGTGGTGGTGACTTTAGATCTAAGCAAGGATCCGAGAAAGAATTAGTAAGCTGAACTTCACGAAAATTAAAACTTCCTACTCTGTAAAAGGCAAGAGACCAAAAGAGGATCCTTCATGTTGTGGTGAGCCCCAACTGTAAAATTATTTTTGTTGCTATTTTTATACCTGTAATTTTGCTACTGTTACTAACCATATTGTAAATATCTGTTTTTTCTAATGGCCTTAGAAGCCCCCCTCTGAAAAGCTCGTTTAGCCTCAAATGGGTCTCGACACACAAGTTGAGAGCCACTGAGATAGTGGGAGCTAGAGGGAAATAAGGAGGGAAAGGAAGAAGGAGAAGGGGGTTCCCTTGTTAAAAGTGATTGGAGAGGGTAGGAAAGTGGAGGTTCATTGACAGACAAGCACACATTTTGGATGGATACTATAGATGATAGATTATATAGTTAGACAGACAGACAGACAGATAGATCACTAGATGTTAGATAGATGACAGATGATAGGTACATAGATGATAGGTGATCAATAGATGTTAGATAGATGATAGATACATAGATAGGTATATGCTAGATAGACAGGCAGACAGACAGACAGACAGATAGACTATAATACATTTGTCTAAACCCATAGAATGCACAATACCCAAAGTGAAATCTAATTAAACTATGACATTTAGTGACAATGACATATCCATGTAGGTTCATCAATCTTTGGTAAAGCATTGGGACTGTGGCTATAGCTCAGTTGACCTGGTGCCTAGTATGCATGAGACCCTGGGTCCAATCCTCAGCACCACATACACCTGATGTGGAGGTACGTACGTGCCTATAATCCTAGCATGGGAAAGGTGGAGGTAGGAAGGTTAAGAGTTCAAGGTCATTATCAGCTATACAGTGAGTTCTTAGCCTGTGTGATACCCTGCTTCAAATCTATACAGATGTTCTAACATACTGTCAAGGTGCCAGATGTGGTAAGAGGGAAGGTTATGTACGAATGAAAGAGTTATGTGTACTATTACACATAACTATATTTAAAAATATAGACATAGAATTAGAGCCCATAAATTTGTATATAGTTAATATGCTATGATACCCTTTTGGTTTGTTTCTGTGCACATGTTGAGAGCGTGTTCCTAAGGCATAAGTTCATTAATGTAAAGTACATCCTCTGATGAGGGGAGTATGAGTTTAATGAATGAAATACATCCTTTTTTTTTGCAATTCCTGTCTTCCAAACTTTGGCAACCTTAGCAAACTTTCCATAAGTGTTGGGAAAAGCTCTCACCAGCTCAAGGATATTCCCCATTCCATTGGTGGCTCTGTGGGATGACAGGGTTTGATTGACATCTCCTCTTCTGCTGAAGTTCTGTGCCGTTCTCTCAGACTGGGTGCTGCAATACTAAGAGTTGAGAGCAGGTATGCACAAACTATCATGACAAAGTAACAGCAAAGCAGTTTCACTCAATGCAAAAGATTGTAAGGATGTGAGACATCTACAGAAACCACATAAACATAACAGGACCAGAATATGAGGTGAAAGACACCCAAGGAGAATGCTCACTGCCTGTCTCCCTATCTTGTAGCACAGGAGGCTACAGATGCTGCGCCATCTTAGAAAGCTGTAAAACTCCGTTGGTTAGTAACTGGGGTCCCTTTCTTGAACCTTTGTTGGAACAATTTGTGATAAAACTCTGAGAATACGTACAAGCCCGTCGAAGCGTTTATTTTATGAGTTTGTTTCTTACCAAGAACACTATCTAAAAATACCATTCCAGTTAAATAAATGATCCAATCCCTTTTCACCCTTCAGGCCAGGCACTGGCACAAACAAAAGGTCAGCATGTCTAGTGTCCCAGACACCAGGGTTGCCATAGAAGCCAACTTAGGGTTGTGGGAAATTTGAGAATTGACCTAGAAGGTGATTTCCTTCTTTCTTTATTTTCGTACGTGCGTGTCGACAAACAAACGACTTGTAATTTGATCCAGACAGATACTGGGAAACTGAGATAAAATAAGAGATGGAAAAAATTTATAAGAGAACAAAGAGCCAACCCTTGACAGTGTAACCACCATGAGATCATGCTTCACAGACCTTCTTTAGGGAGTGTGTGACTCTTTCTAAGCATCTGCAGTGCTGACATATTTTATACACACACACATACACAAACACACACACACAGAGAGAGAGAGAGAGAGAGAGAGAGAGAGAGAGAGAGAGAGAGAGAGAGAGAAGAGAAAGAAACAGAGGTAGAGACAGAGAGACACAGAGAAAGACAGAGACAGAAATACAGAGACAGAGAGACAGAGAAAGCACACAGACAGACAGACACACAGAGGAAGAGAGCTATTACCAGCAACTATCACCACCACCACCATCACCACAATCATCGTCATCACTACCATACTCCATATCTACATATTACTTCAGAGAATCTATTGAGGAAAAAAAAACAACTCAAGCCATAAGAAATAATTTTTTCTTATTAACCATACCATGCTATTTATTCTGTAAACCATTTGATAAGTAGATAAAAAAAAAAAAAAAACATATACCAAGAAGCCATTATTTTCTGCTGTGAGTCCAAGTGACTCATGTTGGATATGAAGTAGGATGAATAACTAGAAGCATGCACACTACATGTGTATGTGCATGTGGGGTATGCATGTACATATGTATGTGTGTATATGCAAGTGAAAGTGCAAGTATCTGTGTGGATGCACATGTGTGTGCATGTGCTTATATGTGCGTGCACAGTTGTGTGTGCGTGTGTCTTCATGTGGGCAGCATATGTGAGTGCCTCTGTATGTATGTATGCTTGTGTATGTGTATGTTTATGTGTACATATGTGCATGTGTGCAGGTCGGTGTGACTGTGCATGCGAGTGTATGCTGTGTCTGCACATATTCGTGTGCACATATGTATATAGTCATATTACTAAGGTTTCATGAGGAGATAATGGTGATAAAACACTTACTCTTTTGTCCAGATTCCAAATGATCATTTTACAGTGTACCTTTGTGAGCTGAAATTACATAATTGTCACTAGGAACAAAATGTGACCACCTTTTTATAGGCATGAAAATATACTGTATATTAAAACTGGTGAGATGATAGGATCTGATCCCTTTATCTCTAAAACTCCACAAACACCTTGCTATTTATGGGAAATGTCACCCTCGAGTGCAGCGCTTTCTAATTTGGAAGCGAAGGACTTGGACTTTTCATGAGCGTCATGGTAATTGGGCTCCTTTGCTCTCCCGCTACTGCGTTTTAGACGAACAGAACCTCCCTTTTCACAACATTAAGGCCACCACACATACAGGTTTGAATCCTTAACCCTAACTTGACCTGTTCAGCTTTTTGGAGCTGTCATTTCAGTAATCATCATGCAAGGGATTTTATGAAGGTCATTTTGGTACCAGCGCGTTACACATTTATGGCTGGGTTGTTAAAGCCTAGGGTATCCCTTCAGCTCAAACATAAGAAGGGCGTCACAGAGAGCGGGCCCTCCGTGTTCTCTGTCACAAGAAGAGCTCATGCGGGCTTAGAATTGCTATCCTCAGGACAGTTTGCTTACATTCGTGTAGAGCATAGCATGTCGGGAATGAAGGTATGAAACCGGTCATCCAGAACAATGATATAAGTGAATGAAGAGTATCGGAAATTAAGATTTACATTTTATTTTAATTACATGTATGTGTGTGTCTCTCGGTGTTTTTATGTCACATGCCTGCCAGTGACTGAAGAGGTCCGAAAGAGCATCAGATTTCCTAGAGCTGGAGTTACAGGAAGGTTTGGGTCCACTGGGTGTCAGGATCCGAACTCGAGTTTTCTGCGAGGGCAGGGCATGTTCCTAGTCATGGCTCCATCTCTGTGGTCCCAGCAATGAGAAGTAAATGACTCTTTCCATCACGGAAAAATTCAGGTGATTCTTAAGCAAGCTGCTCAGAAACTTTAGAGAGTGTGTTCTTCTGGACCATGTGTAGGTTCTAAATTTAAGCTTCCTAGGCCCCAGGATTATTTTTTTTTCTATAAAACAGAAATGGCTGCACTGTGCTTAAAGAATGGGGTCCTTAAATCTAGTGAGAACATCTCATTGAAAACTCTCTAAGTTATCGGGTCCTATGCAGTGAAAGTGATTATCGGGAAAGGACAGAGTGGATTTCTGCATCACTTTCTGCAGTGCCACCTATTTCTTTGTTATTGCTATTTCTTTGTTAAGATAATCCTGATATTCTCCTCTCTCTCTTTTTTGACTTCTATCTCTGCTTGTCCTGCCTGCTTCAATCTCTGGGCATGGATTTCATTTTTCATTGTCAAGTCCCAGAGACAAAGGTTCAATTTATTTTGTAGTATGAAAATCACAGACTTTCTGCCTGAGGCTCGAAACTCTTTTATCACCATCATCATCATCATCAACATCATCACCATCATCATCAAAAAGAGAGGTTTTGATTGCATGCTATTGGTTGCAATGGGACTTAACCTGTATAGCAATTACTTGTGTAATACATTTATATTATGAATGCATTTGAGAGAAATGAATTGTTATTGTGGATGATAGCCATGTTGTATGATCAGATCTGTTAGAGAGGAAATTGATTCCAATCACCATGGCTCATTTTCATAGTCCTGAAAGAAGATTCAAGTGGTCCTCTGGCTCATTGTGGGTTTTTTTTTTTTTTTTAAATCAAACGTATGGTGACTCGAATCAACCAATCTACGGCTACAAACATTTTTTTAATGCAGACATCGAGGCTGCCTCAGACGTTAATGAATTTCACCAAGATACCTGAGGAGAAGAAATGTTTTCTTCATGGCTAAAGAATTGATATTTACTTGGGAGTTTCTTCGAAAGATAGCCACAAAGGTAATTTGCTTTCTGTCTGCCTCAAGTTTGAAGGAAACCTTTTCAGATAAAGTTACATATAGACTGGAGACTCAACCCCGATATATGAAATAACAGCAGTAACAAAGAAATCTATACAGGGTCAATTTGGAGCAGGTCTTGCCTAAAGCATTTTATCAAGGAAGCCTCCTGGGCTTGTGCAAGAGATTTAACCAAACAAATAACATGGGCTTAGTCTTGAGCCCGTGAGCCAGACAAGTCCATGGAGGGTGCAGGTCAATATTTAAAATATGATATAAGCCATCTATGCTGGGGAATGTCTAAACTTGGGAAGGTGAAGCAGAAGGATAACTGCAAGTTCAGGGCCAGCCTGGGCTACATAGCAAATACCAGGCTAGACTGTGACTCAAGAAAACAAATGAGCCGGAATGATGGGAGCCGCTTTACAAATGGGGATTGGATTGGAAACCATGGTCATGTATGGTTGGATATATACGATCCCTTTCCCTGGGATGGGCTTCATAATATAACTCTCTTATGTTTAATATCAGGGCTCTAAAAGAATGTTCCGTGTGTGTGTGTGTGTGTGTGTGTGTGTGTGTGTGTGTGCATGCGTGTACTTGAATGCTGGTGCCTACTGAGGTCCCAAAAGGCCATTAGAGATCCGGGATTTGTTACAGCCAGATGTGAGTGCTGGGATCTGAACTCAAATCCTCTGCAAGGGCAGCAGGAGCTCCTAACAGCTGATGAGCGTTCTGTCCAATCCAGAGATTTCTGTTTTACTGTGTCTCAACAAACCTCCAAAACTTGTCTCCTGGAATCTCCTAGCCCTGTGTTTTCAATGGTTCCTAGAAGTTTGAATGCATGTATGTGGGCACAGCTAAAGGTGTCCTGTTTAATTTAGTTTCATTTTTGCTTTTATGTATCTTAGAAATATCTTCCCCCAATCATGCCAGAACGAGGCCTTATATATATATATCATTTTCACATTCCCCCATGAACCATAGCTAGTGTGTTCTAGGGACTGGAGGGTGGATCTTAGACAAAGATCACTTTCAGTCAACTTGACACAAGCTAGGATCACCTAAGAAGAGAGAAATTCAATTGAGAAAACGGTCCCATCAGATTGGCCTATAGGGAAACTTGGAAAGCTTTTCTTAATGGAGAATTGATGTAGGAAGGCCTGGTTCAGTATGGACAGTACCACTCCTGGGCAGCTGGTCCTAGATTGTACAAGAAAACAGGCTGAGCAAGCCATGGGGAGCAAGCCAGTAAGCAGCATCCCTCCGTGGCCTCTGCTTTAGTTCCTGCCCCGGGCTCTTGTCTTGTTTAAATTTCTGCCTCAGTTTCCCTCAGTGGACTGTGATCAGGCCTATAAGCCAAATAAGCCCTCTCTTCTCCAAGTTGCTCTTGGTCAGGTTTTAATCATGGCAAACTAAGCAAACTAAGATATCACTGACGAGAAGTGTTAGTCAAGTAATCCTAACTCAGAAGTAATTGCTATTATTTCATTATCTCATTCATTTTTGATAGATTATGGAGTCAGTGTCTTTTGCCCCTGGCCTCTTACTTCTTGACTTCTAGATAATTCCAATCCCCCTGGAAAAGCTCATAGCTGAAACACATCATGACCTATTCTGAAAGTGGATCACTACTCAAAGTTGCCATTGTTTTAGGAACAAATACCTGGTTTCCATGGTGCATCTCAAGGAGCCACAGGGAGGGCATGATGTTGATCAGGTACAAAAAAATGGCCGGAGAAAGCCTGAAGGAGGAGAAAGAGACTTTAGCTTTTATTTATTTATTTTTTAATTTCAAGGAAGATGATTAAGGAGGTGGTGGAGGAGACAGCTTAGCAAGTAGAATGTCTGCTGTCCATCCCGAGAACCTAGTGTCACATCCCAAGAGCCCATGTAAATTTCAGGTGGTCTTGGGTCATACTAGTATGCAGGAGGTGGGGACAGACAACCCCATGGACAACCTCAATACAGAAGATGAAGAGTGCTTAGAAAGAAATCCAGTATCTGCCCTTTGACTCCTTATGCATGCCCTCCCCAAACAATGAGCTCCCACAATGTGAACTCAAGTGTACATCACACACACAGACAGACAGACACACACACACACACCTCCCTAAAAGAAGCCAAGAAAATGTTGGAGCCCAGTCACAGTCACCCTTGGTTATTGTTATGTGATTTCTTGCCACAGAAATGACAGAGACACACAGTAACGGCAAAGCCGCTACCAGCTGCCATTCTCACAGAATAATCCCTAATCCAATTAATATAAGCTGACTGTAATATGGCATCCTGGGACATGACCAATTAGATTCCGGCACAACACTGCTTATTTGGTATTTAAGATGTTTTACAGAAAGCAAATTTTGCAGCCAGAGTAAATCCTGGATTTATTTCAACTTTGCAATTTCAAGGAAATTAATAGTATTTTTTTCCCCTGATCATTGACCTAGGCTTCTGGGCTCTCCGATGATAACCTCTCATTAAACACAAAACCCAAATGGTTGGGGCAAGGATGGAGAATGGTTCATCAATCTCTTGTGCATGTGCTAAACCTGAAAAATTAAAAGAAAGAAATAAAAAACAAAAACATCTAAAGGTTTGAGAACTTTTGAGAGGTTAGTTCAATTGTCTTAGTTAGGGCTTTATTGCTGTTAACAGACACTATGACGAAGGCAACTCTAATAAGAACAACATTTAATTGGGGCTGGCTCATAAGTTCAGAGGTTCAGTCCAGTATCATCAAGGCAGGAGCATGGCAACATCCAGGCAGACATGGCACAGACAGAGCTGAGAGTTCTATGTCTTCATCTGAAGGCTGCTTGCAGAATACTGGCTTCCAGGCAGCTAGGATGAGGGTCTTAAAGCCCACACCCACAATGATACACCTGTTCCAACAAGGCCACACCTGTTCCAATAGGGCCACACCTACTCCAACAAAGGCTACACCCAATCCAACAGGGCCACGTTTCCTAATAGTGCCACTCCCCGGGCCAAGCATATACAAACCATCACATCAATATTTGTTATTTGTAGATTTAAAAATCAGGAGAGTGGAAGAGAGGACTGGTGGAGACACGCTCAGGTTCAAATGGCCTGTACTGACAATCTCCTAACTTGTTTCCCAAAGCACACAGTGGCGACAAGCATGGTGGCCTTCAACTCTTCATGCCAAGGGTCAATTTGCATAGCTTTGCCAATGGAGTTGACTTTCTCTGAGTTCTAGAAGATGAAACTCTATGGTGATAGAGGGCCAGCATGGCAGGATTCAATGAGTCTCCCATCCTGGCTCCTTCATGAGAACATTTGTGTGATGTCTTTGCATAGCCTTGTCTCGGCGGACATATTTGGATGAACCTTCTCAACTCCCTTCCCATGTTAAAAGCAGTTTCATTGGGCTAGGAGCCACTTGTATCATATAATTTAGTTTGCAAATCCTGCCCCGCTTATGAATATGACTCTGGAGTAGAACCATGGTAGCACACAGTAGCAGCATTGGCCTGGCAAGGATCAGTATGCCTCAGTGTCTGGTGAACGAGAGAGCCCAGCAAACAGTAGATTATACTGGTGCTTATTGCCAAATTCTATCTCTGCTCCTTAGTTTCACAATCCGGAATCACCAGGAAATAGACTCTTAGAGAGAAATTGTCTAATTGGGTTGCTGGTGGGCATGGGTGAGAGAGATTTTCTTGACTGAGATTGAATTGGGCAGATTTATTGTGAAGGTGGGCGGCGCCATCCTCTACGCCTGTCCTCTGAACTGTGTTAGTGAGAAGACAGCAAGCAACGAAAAGTGCAAGAACCCAAGCATTTATTCTCTCTGCATTCTGATTGTGCATAGGAGACATCCAGTTCCTGGCTTGACTTCCCCACAATCATGGAGTATGACCTGGACTCAGAAACCAAATGAAGCCTTTCCTCTCTTTGGGTCAGGATGTTTTCTATCACAGGAAAGGAAATAAGACTAGTACAGCGGGCAATGAAAATTTATCTGTATAATTCGGAAATAATACATTGGGCACAGTGATACACACCTGTAATTTCAGTACCCTGGAGGTTGAGATACAGGAGGATTGCAAACATAATGACTATAGTGATGATGATGAAATAATAATAATAATTAATATTAATAATAATAATAATAATAATAATAATAATAAAGAGACAAGTAAGGTTCTTTCCAAACTTATTTCTTCAACTTTTGCTTGGTTTTGGATTAAAGTCTTCCTTGATAGAGTATCTCAAAATCAAATTAGTAAGTTAATTCATTTTAGTAAAAGTGTTTTTAGTACCTATTTGTAGTTGTGAGATTAAACTTTACCTAAGCAACACTATTATAAGATAGAGAGTAAAATAAATAGATAGATAGATAGATAGATAGATAGATAGATAGATAGATAGATAGATAAAATAGATAAGATAAAAGGGGAAAAGAACATAATGGGTGGAGTTTTAAAAGGCTATTTACCCTTTGTTATCTTCTTTAATCTTCTGAGGAAAAAAAAGAAATAAAGAGCAAGAAATAAAAGGTCTTTAAAAAAATCAATATTTAATATAGACACTCTTCTACTTTTGATTTCTTGCCAAAACCAATTTTGAAGCAAAAGGTTATGGGTCAAGATATTATTAAACTATAACTTGGAAGATGTTTGAGCTGCAGAGAAATGTCAAAAACCCATGTCGAGCAGGCTCTTAAAAGAAAGAAACCATCAACTCTTTGACCTCATGTATCACAGGAAACATGAGGAAGGTTTACTGAGAGACGAGGGGAAGGATGTCAGTTCTGGTCAGAGAGCAAGCTGTGTGTGTCAGCTGTTTGTGTTTGGACACAGCAAATGCTGGTCAAACAAAAGTTTGTTAATTTTGCACCTAACATCCCTGGTAATACTGTTAAAATAATAATCTGGGGGAAGTGTTAGGCACGGAGCACAGTAGACCTCAAAGGAAGTTGAAAATAAACCAATGACCTATTATATGTCTGGTGCATTAGAGCCCTTTCTATAATTAGAAAGAAATATCATTATCCCATTTCAGTGTAGTTCTCCTAATTAGAAGATTAGCTCAGCAAACACACACACACACAGACACACACACACACACTCAACTCAGCATTCAAGAATTTCTGTTGTGTAATATTGAAAGTCTAATCTCATTCACCCCCAAATCGGGACTCCACGATCTGTTTTAGTGCCTTATTCCTCACACATCCTATGAAGACCAGCAATCTCAGCCTCAACTTACTGTTTACTTAAAACAAAGCAAAATAAAACCAAAGAAAATGTGGACTCTGTTAGTGGTATAGCACCCCTCTGGAGCCTTGGGTTCCAGTCCCAGTGCTGCTCAAGCAAAAACAGTTTTGGAGACGTTTCCTTTCTTTGGTCCTTTTTTCTTCAGGCTCTGTGACACACAGAAGGTGAGAAGAGAGACTCAAGCTGAGGAATAAGTCACATTCCACTCTAACCATGCTCTCCTCTAACAAACCATGGTCCTTGTTCAGATCAGCAAGCCTAATGTGGCTGAGATCTGAAGAGAGGATGCGAAACACTTTTAAATCTGAATGTCTCCCCCCAAAGCCTTTTTGGGATGCCCTTCTATATATGTCTGCCCATTTACATCCAACTTGTACATCCAGGCCACAGCAGGTAGTGTTTGGAATCTGCATTGTCCATGAGACCCAAAGAATACAGAGCTATTTTGCAATCATGGGGATGGTAGATTGGCTTTCAGAATACCAGCTTTCCCAAGGCAGACCGCCTGTTTCCTAATCCCTGCCTTTCCCTGATTTTTCATATCCTCCTCTCCAACACAGCACATTGTTATCTTGTTTAGTGTTCAGCTAACGTCTGTTCATCAGATGCTCAACCACTTAAATGCTTGTATTCGTGGACAAGGAATGACTGAATGAATAAAGACGAATCTACAAACATGTACACGAACGGATCCAAAGATGTTATTTGAGCGGTGACCTTTGAAGAATTATTATTCAACATTTATTCTTTTTCAAAAAAGGTTAATATACATTATTGTGTATGTGTGTTTGTATATGCACACCACATGTAAGCAGGTAGCCACAGGAGCCAGAAGATGGTACCAGACCCCCTGGATATGGAGTTAAAGCGGTTGTGGGCTGACTAATGTGGAAGCTAGAGACCAGAGCTGGATCATCTGAGCAGCAGCAAGTGATGTTGACTACTGAGCCACCTACTTCTGCAGTCCAATGACTTATTCTGTCTAAGGCCGAATGGTCAGTAGAAGCCATCACACTTGGAAGCGCTCAACTGCAATACCGCCTTTTCCTTTCCTTAATGGTTGTATATTACTTACCATTTGAGGCATAAGATCAGTTAAGGGTGTTAGCAGAACAATGTGACCCATGTGACCAACATTTTAGAGTCTCAGTGACAGAACTTCTGCCTTCCCCAGCAGCTCTGTATGCAAATAAAACAGAAACCGCTCTTTTGCTTGCATCTGAGGGTGCTGTTACCGCGGCTGAGAACACCACAACCCACGAACGCTGGCTTCACACTTGACCTCTGCCAGATGAAGAGCTGAGTGGGTCACTTGTCCATTGTAGGCTTTCTGATGCAGCCCGCTCCAGTCCCTGTGTGTCTCTGGGCTGTGTTATCTTTCTTCCTCACCAAGCTTTTGCAGTATTCTTCCAATGCCACGAAGACTCTGGAAGATTTGAGCCTTTAAGAGCGTGTCTGCCTGTTAGGGATGTCCTCTGACACAATGGAGTCTGATTACATCTCTCTCCTGGCTCATGTCAGCAAGATAAAGACTCCTCTATAAAACTTCCCCCCCACGTCACTCAAGTTGCATGCCTTCCCAGTATGCATTTTTCATCATATGATTCAAAATTTATAATTACATGTGCATGTTAGTGTGTATTATGTGTTGAATATCATTTAGTTACATACCTTCCCCCAAGTTATCTTAACTTTTAGTGCTCACACAATTTTGACTCTCTGACCCTAAAGGATGCCCTCTGCTCCTTCGCATGACACATGTGGGGTCCCCACAAACCGTGGTTTGATAAAGGCCCTGGTTTGATTAGAAATAGCTTCTTGAAACAAAACGGTTAAGTTAATAATTTTTATCAGGAATTTTATTTAGTGAAACTAACGGTTGTTTTTGTTGTGTGTTTTTGCTCTCACAAATGTTCAGTGTCTCACTCTGAGGAGATAGCCACAATATATTTGTTTGGAAGACCAGAGTAGCCTTTAAAATGCTTTTATAATTTATTTATTCAGTGTATGTTACATGCGTGCCTGACACAATACATTCATGCAGGTCAGATAATAACTTTCTGGAGTTGATGCTCTCCCTCCATCATCCGGGTTCTGAGGATTGAACTCAGGTCTTCTGCCTTAGCAGCAAGCGCCTTTATGCATTGAGCCAACGTGCTGTCCCAAGTCTATAGTATTACGGATTTTATGTCATCAATACTATTTAGTTTTAGAACCAAGGAGAGTTGGATCAATTCTCATGCGTTTTCCTAAGATCTACTAGATAATTGCTCTCTCTCTCTCTCTCTCTCTCTCTCTCTCTCTCTCTCTCTCTCTCTCTCTGTGTGTGTGTGTGTGTGTGTGTGTGTGTGTTTACATGTTTGCCTTCATGGCTTTGGGAATAATTAGGCTCCAAGCAACTTGTGTGATGAATAATGCCATAAGAGGACCTAACCAACTCAGAAATCAAATGAGTTGGATTTCTGAACAGTTTAAAAAATATCACACATTATTCTGCCAGACACTGACTTATATCACTTAAAGACTATGAAACAACCAAGTGGGAAATCTTTGCAAAACTGACACTAGCCCACCACCAGTGAGCTAGCTACTTGGAGAAACTCAAATGTAATATAATCTCAATTAATGCTATTTGGTCAGAAAAATAAAGTTGTCAGACACAGCTTTTTTTTTTTCCCCTATGAGACCAAATTATCTTGCTCAGCTGTATTTTCTAAATTAAAACTTCCTTTGAACATTTCTTTCCTAATACAAGTTCTCTCCAAAGAAACGCCTCATAGGATTTTCCCTTGTACACTAATGTAATTCTTAGCCTATTAACAAATCTGTTTACTTGGTCTCATTTCTTGACCATGTGTGCATCTATGTATGCATTGCTCAACATGACTCTGAGTTCTCTTTCTATATATTTTATTTTTTCTTTTAAAGCAGAGTCTCAGATAGCTCAGGCTGGCCTTAAACTTCTGACCCTTTGCCCTTCAGTGTTGTGGTTGTAAGCACACACCGACGCATCCAGCTTTGCACAGGGTTCTTCAAAAGATGTACTCACTGCATTCTTTCTTTCCATTTGGTTCTAAAACTAAAATGCTATTTATCATAAAAGTAGTCATTTCCACAAATTATAATGCTTTTCGTAAAATGATTATGTCTTGACATTTAGCATTTTGGGACTGCAGTGGATTTTATTTGTTTCAATTTGGCATTAGCTCAGAATTGGGATTCCATTTTGCTCTTTCTAAAAATGACAATTATTGTTCTTTTCTTATTGAAAATGTAATACTTATTCATTTTTTAGGCATAGAACATTATATACACACATATAGAGGGAAATTAACCAAATATCACTTGTTGCATTTGTTTTCTTTTTAAATTTTTTTCTGGCTTCTAATTATACATACAAATGTGGATATGGGTAATATTTAAATGAAGCAAAAATTACTTCTCCATGAATACTGATTTAATTTCCGTTTCACTTCGTGGCAGAACAGAATAGAGATACAAGGATCATACACCGGGTTTCAAAATCTGATGGTAAAGCCCCTTCAATATGCCCAATATAGTTTCTGGAAACATCATTCACTTGGGAATTAAGAAACTATGCCAAATTGTCCTTCTGTGAGGCCCCGAGTTATGATTTAAAATTTTCTTGTCCCCTTTGTAAATGGGCTGGTTTCTCTAGGTGGACTTCAGCCTGTGTGACTTCCATCTTGGCTCCTTAGCAAGGGCCTTCCATGAGTGTCAGGAGACCCACTGATGCCCACACCTCAGCTTCTTTCCTTTACCTGCTTGTCTATAACATATAAAATGATCCCAAGTGTGCAGATCCACAGCTTCTGAACTCCTAAGAACTCACTGTCTTGACCCCAGCCAGCATCCATTTATTTTTAAAGTAACATACCGTTCTCCTCTACCCCTGTTCCTTCAACAGGCAAGGGGGGGGCATTACTGTGTGGCTGTAAGCACATGTTTGGGGGGAACCTGCCCCCCAAAAGAAATATACTGGGCATATCTGAATGACCGTCAATTAGATAATAGACTATTTTTTCAGGTATATCACAGAAGTCTACAAAGCAGGCTCTAACAAGACAGGAGAGAACAATTCTGAAAAGATGGGGAAAGAACAGCACATTGCAATGGAATCATTGACTGTACTTAAGGTCCCCTGAGGACCTGCTCACACAAAGGTTTTTGTCCAGGGAGATAATTCTGAAGGCAAATGTTAAAATTCTGAATTATAAATTTCATTGTTATTAGTATTTCTTCAAATGAAAACCATACTAGCAAATTATAATGTTAGCAGAAAGGGTAACTTGTTCTCTCCACACCATACTCAATCTCAAAATTCCTTACTCCATCTCAAAGTTCCTGAAGCATGTTTGAAGCAAGGCCAACTTTATTACAATTGGATAAAGATATTTGAACTTCAGGAGTTTAGCTTAAAACTAAATTAGTGACAGGAAAAATGTATGAATCGATTTGAGGACCCATGTATAATTCTTAACATAAAATATATCTGAGCAGAGGAAACTGGGACTTTTTCTACATGAACATGTTCTGGGCACAACCTAGAGGATCCATGTCCTCATACTTTCCTCAGCCTGTGTCAGTAACTCTATCCTCTTCCCTCAGACGTCAGCACCATCATGAGAGCTCTTCAAGCTGTGTCCTTCTGTCTCTTCTCCCTTGGACAACAGTTGCCTTTGCTGCTGTATCTCGGTTGTCCAGTCCTCCTGCACCCCGGACATAATTCGTGTCACTTTGCATGCACATGCATGGAGCTAGACAAACCTCATATTCCTCAGGGAGATGGCAACATCTTGTACGAGGAAGGCTTGTTGATTGAGAATAAATGTTTGTTTACTAAGGTATATGTAAAATTAAATTGGCCATGATTATAGGAATTTTGTGGCTTGTAATAAATAAAATACATTATGAATGTTATGTATGTAATAATATAATTTACTTCCTTATACGTAAAGATAATAGTATATGTTTACTCCTTTCTGTAGACAAGGTTGAGTCTTTCCTTAGAGAACCAAACTGAAGCTGTCTAGAATTTCTGCCTCTCTTTTCTTCAAAGCGTATTTAGTCTTCACAAAGACATCTGCTTTCACATCAATGTGTGAGCCGTGTGTTTAGCATGAACTTTCCTGCCTTATGGAAAGTACCCTATCCCTCATAGCAAGAAGAGACGATGAATAGAAATCTTGGTCTACTGTCACTGTCTGTGACCTTAGACAAGTCACTTTACCCTGCATTGGTAAAATCACACTAAGATAGAATTTAAAAAGAAAATGAATTTATAAGGTCATTGGAGGATTGCAGAAGTAATGGATATGTATAAAGTCTGGTATGTCCCCAGGGTTCCAGGGCTGCTGACTGTTATCACCTCCATTGTAACCCTGTAATAGTCACCTTCATCCTCTTCCTCAGTGTCACCAGAGACAACTCAAGAATAACACAACCAGGTTATCAGGTGGTTAATCTAAGTGAACCACAATATTATATATGACAACAAGGAGAGCCAGGAAATTAGAAATCAGAGAAATTACAAATAACTCAGTCAGGGATAGCAGTGCAAGTTAGAGGAGAAATTTCATTCTCTTAAGAATTATTAATCCTTAATACACACAATTATCTAACTTTCTGAGGCTGCACACATAAACAACAATTAAAATATAACACCCTTCTAAGATGTTATATATAACATTAATAATATATATATATAATATATATATATGAGTGTGTATAACATATATAATATATATAATATATATTATATATGTTATACACACTCATATATATGAGTGTGAATATATATATATATATATATACATATATATATATAGAGAGAGAGAGAGACAGACAGACAGACAGACAGACAGACAGAAATTCTAGACAGCTTCAGTTTGGTTCTCTAAGGAAAAACTCAACCTTGTTTACAGAAAATGTCTGGAATTGAGTCTCAGGATATGTATATTGATTCCCTGCAGACAGGGCTAGAAAATCTGATTAGCCATAAAAATATCACTGAAAGAACTAAGAAATTGGAGACCGTGCCAGAAGTATGAGCATCAAGTGAGTCCAGGCCAAGCATAGTCTATCTCCAAAGAGGACTCTCATAGTCCAAGTTGACCACCTGGAAGTCTCTGGGTCTCACTTTAAATGGCTGTCTCTTTCAATCCATCCGAGTTTCCAAAGATCAATGGGATTGAAGACAAACAATACTATCTGGTTGGATTTAAGGCCCACTCCATGATATGAAACCAGTGCTTGATACTGCTCAGGTGGCCAAGAATCCTAGACTTGGTAGGCCATAGACCAAGGGGAAAACCAAATACTGCTGTTATGCTAAAGAGAGCAAAAATATGACCCAGTCATTTGACAATGCTTTCTTCATATCTCAAAGCACATAGGACTACCCCCTTTGATTATCTTTTTTTTCTCCCTGGATGATTCTAATATACCTGGGCCTTTGTGGTGGTCTGAATGAGAAACATGTCCCACAGTCTGAGATGTCTGAATACTTTCTCTCCAGTTGATGAAGATGTTTGGGGTGATTTAAAAAGTATGGCCATGCTGTAGGAAGTATATCACAGAGGGAAACTTTAAGATTAAAAGCCTGACACCATTTCACTCTCACTCTCTTTCTCTCTCTCTCTCTCTCTCTCTCTCTCTCTCTCTCTCTCTCTCTCTCTCTCATCTGTATCTATGGTCCAGGATGTGAGCTCTCAGCTTCCTGCTCCTGTCACCATGCCTGTGGCATCCTGCCATGCTGTCCCTACTGTTAGAGGGACTCTACCCTCTGAGATAAGAAGCCCAACTCTTCCATAAGTTGCCTTGGCCCTGGTGTTTCTTCACAGCAAGAGAAACATAAGGAATGCTAACTTCTTGACTCCTATAACCTCGGCTCAGATATCACAACCTCTACAGAGCCCCTCCCGCTACCAGTCAGAAGCCTGAGTGTTTCTCCTTCCGTAGTCCACACCACACAGGCATCTATTGTTTAAACCAAATGTTTGTTCACTCATATGTTCGCTCATTGGTTTATCAGTTACAGCCTTCCTTATTTCCTTCCATTTTCAGACTCCCTTGATTAAAATAACGCGACGTGTCAGAGGGCAGGAACTTACTTCCTCTATTTATTTCCGTGTCTTCCGCATTTGCATGCCTATTACATACAAGGAGTGTTGACGTTCAGTTCCTTGTGCTTGAACGGAGGCTGAGGCTCAGTGCATCTCCCTGAGGTATCCGCTCACGTTCTGTGCTCTGCCAGCTGGGAGCATCTACCTGGGGTTTGCATTCTCCCCTCAGATGCGGGTCTCAGCCATTTTGGTGTGCTTGCTGCCCAAAGACCATGATGTTCCTCCTCTTCTCCTCTCTGCTGTCGCTCGCAGGGTTCTGACTCCTCTGGGATATTGAAGACTGCAGCCGACAAGGAAGAGAGCTCCAAACCTTCCTATCTCCCATACTTCTTGGTCCCAAGGCTGGGAGCCTAGGAGATAGGTTTAGCGGTTCTGTGCCTCATGTTTCCCTCATGAACATGGTAAAAAAGAGAAAATGATGGCAATCGCAGTGTTTGCGATTATATGGGGTCACCTGTTTCTGGAGTCTGGCAGACCCTGAAACTTGGCAAATGCTAAAGAGTCATAATTTTTCTCATTCTACACATTTGGGCCCTTAATCAAATGCTACCTTTTATTTAGAAGCTTTAGGCATGCAGTTATTGCTAATTAGGTATATCTGATTATCATGAATAACAGAATTAGCCAGGGACTATTGAGTGAGAATTCAGTTGTAGTTGTGCAGAAATATATAAAACGTCTAGTGTGCTATTTTCATATTGTTAGTAAGAATGCAGTTTCTTCAGAAAAACATTCATGCCATTTTCTTATTTTCCTTTTTGCTGACTTCAACATTCATTTATTTTTTTTTTTTTAGATCAAAAAATATGAGCATGGATTGTAAAATCACGTAACTCCCTCAATAAAACAAGAACAACAAATTTCAGGCTCAGTATTTGCTCAGTATCGATGTTGGTTGCCACCCAGATAATTGTCAAGCTTGGTTTGGTGGCATATGCCAATAATCACAACACGCAGGGGAAGAAAAAAACAGCATAGGTTAAAGGTCACTAGGATGACATTGGGCTGTCTAAAAATCAAAACAAACATAAAAAATAGTTTGTGCCTTATCAGACATAAAGGAAACAGAAAGGAGAGACAAGAAGGGTGACTAGCTACTAACTCAAAAGCTCAAAAAAATTCTTTGCATTACTGACGTTCGGATGAAGAAAGATTTGTGTTTAAAATTCTGTACTTTTGACAGTAAATTCAAGTTAATACTTTTTTTTAAATTCCCAGATACTGTCTTCTTCCAAGCAAACAGGCTTCAAACTTGTCACAATCTTGGGTAATTTTTCTATCCCCCGAGGAGGTTTTTTTTTCACTATTGGCTGGAAAAGCAACTGAAATATTGTCTTGTGCTTGATTTTACCTAAATGATAATTCTCAGATCCATTGGATTGTTGCCCAGACAACTGAAAATAAAAATGGGGGAAAAATAATTCAACTAAGTGGTGCTAATTTCCATCTTGCAGGAACACAGATGAAGGTCCAGGTAACACTGGGTGGGGGTGGGGGGAATGAAGAATGAGCTCCCCGGCACTCCTTATGAGTTTCACAAGGGTGTGTCACAGATCCACCCTCCGGATTCTATAGGATTCCAGCATCAACTGCTCCAGCTGGCAAGTTATCGGGATGCTGTAATGCTCCTTCTCCCCGAGCAGCTGGCTCAGCATCTAGTTCCACGTTTTCCTTCCAAGGGGTTGGGAAGATGTCCTTGGAGACAGGAGCACGCTTGCTACATTAGGAAATTAAATCCCCACTGTCCTTTAAAGCACTGGGACTTGTGCCAAATCCTTCTTTTTTAGCTTTTCAGGGTCCAGGTTTAAATATTAACAGAACTAATATTACTCAAATTAGCCTTGAATAGACCAAAGGAGGATCATGGGTGTAATAGCCATTGTAAGGGGGTTTCTACTCCCTTTATGCCCATCCTAACCTCTGCCTGCAGGGTTGAGCAGTTCTCTCCGCTCTACTCTGTCATAGCCATTGATTGGATTCGGTGCATCTTTTTAATATAGGAGAGTTGCAGCTTCTGAGGTGGAGTCTTCTTCTCTAGCTCTGTTATCCACAAAGCAACTGAAACCCTGTCTTGTGTGCTTTGACTTTACCCCAATGACAATTCATAGGATTGTTTCCCAGATAATGGAAGATAGCTAAATAGGTAGTTAAACTTTTGAACCATGAACCTTATATTTTGGAACCTGTCCATAGAGCCAAAAGTATCTGTATGTAAAGAAATGAGCAAAACCATTAACAGCCCATCATATTGGGGAAATTTAACTCTCTTAGTTCATGTGATTCTACGCATACAACTAAATAAAACATTTTGCCATATAGATAACATGTATTGTGTATGTTTCACTGTATATAGCTAGCAGAGATATTACTCTCATGTTGACTTTTTCCTCCCTTCAGTTCTGTCAGCTGGAAAGTCTGGATAGAAAACTGTTCTTAACACTGTCAAATAGCAAATGATTTCTTAGAAAACTCCAACCTAGAATGCAAAAGATTCCAAATCAAAACCCATCTCATTGTCCTGATACTTCAAGGATAATTTCATGCATATTTTTAGCAGATCATTATTTTATTTTTTTCTCATATTTGTCTGTGGATTTTTTTCTACAGTGCAAATGACCATCTTTGCAGACTGGCTTATGGCTTATTTACAGTAATATCAAAGTGTAGGGTGGGCATTGGGAGGAACTCTGAGTGGGTCATTTCTACCACTTTCTAAATATTCATTTGTTTCTGACGTTTTATAATAAGCCAGATGTATCAACTTTTTTCCTTTACTTACTTTCAAATATTCATTGGGATGGATACTGAGCCAGCAAATGTTTTCTGAGCCAGTGCTCAAATGTACTGCATACGGCACAGTTCTCCAGTTTGAAATAGAAGAGTGTTTCTGTGTTTTTGTACTCTGAATCAACGGTTTATTGACCAGTCCCTCTGTTAAAGTTCCTGGACTTGTGTCTAGCTGATATTTTAACATTGAATGTTTTAATGCGAACAAAAGGAAAGAACAGGATATAAAGAGAACCTCTTATGATTCATTAGCCATCAACACAGATATGTTCACGCAATTCTTCAACAACCTGTGAAACTACGTACGCTCTTGCAGTTCTGAAACGGAAGCTTACAGACACCAAGTAACTTCCTTTGGGTCACACAGTAAGTAAGAAGGAATGCCCACCACTCACCCCATTTTATGTCCCAGTTCTGCAGCCCACATCATAAATCCAGCCCAGCTCCAGTTACCCAGAAATCTGACTCACTGACACACATACATTTTTGTCCAGATGGTTCTTCCCATCTTGGGCATAATTGTCACACCAGCATGAGTCAGCAGTCTTGCACACAAGAGGCTAATCGCCTACCAGCCCAGAATGGCTTTGGCCTACTCTCAGGGCTGAAGGGGTTACTTCAGGTTTTGCTGAGCTGGCTCCTTTCTGAGGCTGAAGTTGACATTTGTCCCAGAAGCACTCATGGTTGGTGTCAGGACTACTTTACATGAGACAGTGTTTGGCCTCAGACTTCGGGATGAAAGATACATCTACTCTAGTGTATTTCAACGATGCAACAACAACAACAACAAATCTCAGATTTGTCTGTTAGAGGAGTGTAGGGTGAACTTACATCTTCTCCTCTTTTGTTTCTCCCCTATATGAGCCAGACTTCTTTTGGGAAGTGAATAAGATTTTTCTTTGTGATATCAAGAAGTCAGATTAGAAATTGGCGCAAATGCCTCGATTAATAAACTGTCCGTGGAAGGGATTTTAGGAAGTACCAAGCCCATCCTTGCTTTGCTAAACTATCCCAATCCCTCCAAGGACTTCAGCATCAATAGATTTTAAGTCAGGTTCACATCAGCTTCAAAGTTAGCCCATTTTTACCCCATGGTGACGATGAAATATATAACCGTTTTTGCACTCTGTTGTGGAGGGGGCTTCTCTGTCCTTGAACATGATGGCTAATACAACAGCCAAGTGCATGCAATTCATAAACGAACTAATACTACTTTCACCTCTCTCTCTCTCTCTCTCTCTCTCTCTCTCTCTCTCTCTCTCTCTCTCTCTCTCTCTCTCTCTCTCTCTCTCTCTCAAAAGGCCTAGCTTTGCCCTGGAAGGTAAGGGTGAGCATCTGTGGGTGCTCTTTGCAAATGGCCAGGCAACCATTGTGTTAGCCTTTCCACTTGTATTGGCTCTATAGGGGGAATTGCAGCCGCCGGTGGAACCCCTGAGTTTCAACGCTGAGGTTAAGACAAAACCGCTACCTGCTGGTCCCTCCCCCAGTGTCTGTAGCACAAACCATGCCCCGGAAGTAGGTTGCCAAGCTCCCAAGCCACCAAACCCAGACACCTGAAACTGGTTCCACACTGGAAAGCCAGGGACGTTTGGGGTTGGAAGAAATTGGAAGTGGCTAAAACCTCAGGCGCAGTGAGGAGTATCAAAAGGAAGAGGCTAAAACCAAAGGTGCTGGGGGGAGGGTGGCACTGTGCTGCGGAGGCTTCAGGAGCGCTCAGCTTGGCGCGGATCGCGGATGCCCCACAAGGCATCCCGGCTCTCACTCATACATCCGCGCGCGACAGGCCCCTGGCTCACACTCCAACTTAAGAAAGCAGGGCACCCAGCGATCAGCTCCACTCCTCCAGCGTAGATGGTTTTTTAACTGACCAGCCAATTAGGTCCATCCGTCCTGGCTCCAGCCTTCCCAGCGTTGCGATGTAACCCAAGGTACCACTGGCATGTCAAAAAGATGCACCGGTATCCCATGTGCGGACCAAACTCCACGGAGAACTAAAGGGGGGCCAAATGCGAGGAAACCACAGACTTCGGAGACAAGGGCTTTGGTGCCGCCAGCTAGGACCATGAGGAACAATGCCCGGGACCCTGTGCGCCTTCCCTCCCCAGGGCACTCTCACCATTTGTAGCCTCGGCCACGCTTGAACTTGAGGGTGAGCACTGTCTCCAGGACCAGCAAGAGATTGAGCAGGGCCAGCAGCCAGTAACGGTGCTCTTCCTTCACCCAGGTCACTCTCCAGACGGCGACCAGGGAATGCAACAAGAACAGCAGCCGGGTGACCAGGGCCTTGAGCAAGACCAGCCCCTCCATTCTGCCCCTGCGCTCTGCCAGCCTGGCGCCTGCGCCCTACCGACCCCGTGGCCAGCACCCTGTGTCCACCTCTGCTCAGGAGCGGGACAGCCCTGGGACTGCGACTGCCGGTTGAGTTCTTGCTCACACTCCCCGCGCAAGACTCCAGTAGGACAGGAGAGCGCCGCTTGCCCCGCCCCTCCAACTTCCAGAGAACTCTTCAAAGACAGAATCCAAAGCCAGCTTCTCCTGGCTGCTGGGCTCTGCAGGCAACTAGGACTGCACCACCCAGGCTCCCTTGGGTGTTATTCTTCAGCACAGCCTATCCTCCTGCAGATGCTGGGGGCCAGCTTCAATCCCTGCCCTCTTCCCCACCCCCAGGACCCCAGGGAGTCCATAAGAATGCCCTCCAACCCACTCCAAGGAGGTGGAGGTGAGCTGATGGACAAAGTGCTGCTGCACGGCCGAAAGGGGGAAAGGGGGCACAGCGCTCTTCTCTATCTGCTTTTCTCCCCAAGTGTTCTCTAGATCGCTCCCACATTCAAAGGAGCACAACCAGCCATCGCGATGACTTGAAGCTAGGACTCTGGAGAACCAAAAGAATCTGCTGCCCAAGCAGTTTTAGAACTGAAGTTTTTTTTTTTTCTATTGTTTTTTTTTGGGGGGGTGTGTGTGGAGGTTCCCCCCTAGTTTGAAGAATTGAAACTTCCCTGGAACCACGGGTCAACTGACAGTCTGGCCTTTCCCAGCATCTCATTCAGAGCATGGGTAACCATGGTGTACTTAAACTTAGCTGGTGGCTCCTGGTCTCCTGGAGATTGGAGGCAGGAGGATTGCTGTGAATTCGAGGCCAGCCTGGGCTACTGTGCGAAATCATAACCAGAAAAAAATTAAAGGAAGGTTGCAGTTTTAGCTTAGTCTTAGAGTTCTTATTTAGCGTGGGGGCGGGGCGAGAGCTCCTGGGGGAGGGGGAGGAGAAGGGGAGGTGACCCTTCTGAGTAGGTGAGGTAGGGCTTTGGGAATCCAGAACTCTTTAGATGAAGACTTGTGAGGTTAGTTTTCCATCATCAGAGCCAAAGAAAGAACTGAAGTCAGGGCTTCAAAGCCCTGTGTAGTTTTTGTTTCTTTGTTTTCTGTCTTTTATTATTTTATTATTTATTATTCTATTATTATTTGCTTTGCAGATTTTTTAAGTGGATTCAATATTTCAGTGAAATATATGTAGAAAAAGCTATGCTTGTAAATTCAAAGGTTATACAGCTAGGAGAGACGACTGTAAAAATCCGTGAAGTGATTTTTATTGAAATCTTGCCAGGTTTACCTAGGACCTTCAAAGCTCTGTGCTGCTAATTCCCTCTTTGTTTGGTTACAAAGAGCATTTAGAAAGCTATAGTCCTAGCACTGTGAAGCAGTGCTCTCTTGTCTATACAAATAACCAAAATAAAAGATATCAAAGACCCATAGAAAGCACCCATAGGGACATGGATGGGGAACACAGAGATTGTTGCCAGGACTATGGTTGGCATTGCTCTTTAGTGATTAAGACAAGGAAAATCGGCAAGGAAGGAGAGAGCCACAGCGCTCCTAAGACCTGTCAAAGGCTTCAGCAAAAACCAAGCTAATCCCCCTGGAGCCAAATAAATTGGATTTACTATGGTTTCCCGGGGAAAGACACTCCATGGAAAGAAGACTGGGTTGGTAAGAGTGTTAGAAAACTCTTTAAATGTCAGGATGACTTATGAGAAAGCATCTGGGCTTGATTTAGGTGGTCTTAGTGCTCAAAGACCATGGGGCTTTAGATTGGATGCTCTAGAGAGGGGATTGTCTGTCTTGCTGAGCTTAACTTAGAGAGGGGCAGTGCTTGGTCATTTATAGCTTGAATAATGTGTTTTAACCGTGCTCGCATCTGAGGGTAAAAAGGACACTCCTTGTATCCTGATCTACAGGAACACAGAATTTGTCTTCTCTGGTGTGAGGTATGCTTTAGGAGCAAGATGCTAAAAAGCAGCAGACAGAGACACATCAGTCTCTCACTGACAGGAACTTCTCTATCCTCCAGGCATCCCAGCAAGAACTCTCCAGAAAGGGCGTAAAACAAGGGGGATTCAATGTCTTGTAAACATTTTTCTTGGTTCTAATTTGTCTGGATCTGAAAGGCAAAAATTGTCATTAAAGACACTTTGCAAGTTTTCTTTCCTTTCCTCTACATCTATCTAAATAGGGAAGGGGTTTGAGAAATATCTGGAGACCTTCAATAATATTTCTAAATGTATAAAAACACTAAGCAACTTAAGCTGGTCCACAGGGCTTGACAAAGACAGTCCTTTTGGTATCAGCTGGGGTTATCCACAAAAGGCAACCGCCACCTCCCATTGGCTCCCCTATAGTGGTCAGCAGAACCTTTTCAAATGCAAAGTGAATACTGTTCTTTCTCAGACTTTTTTTTTTTTTTAATACTGTGATTTGGGTTTCAAGGGAGAGAGCCTTTTCCCAGCTCAAGTAAGGAGAGTAGTTGCTGGGAGGGAACACATGTTCTAAAGTAGTGGTAGACTCCAAGCAGACCAAAAATGGAGGATGAGCACAGCAGACACGCTGTGGATTTCAGCAGCATCTGTCTTCTCAGAGTTGTGGGTCATGGACCACTGCCCAGCAACTCTGACCATGTTGGCTTCCAGCCAAATGTTTCAAGTTGGAAAGGGATCCTATTCACTTCCTTTCATGCTAGGTACCAGGACTCATGGCTTGTGTCTGGAACATTCCCCTAGAGGTTCTATTGTTGAAAGCCCAGTCCTTAGTTGATGGTATTGCTGAGTAGATACAAGTGTCTCTGACTTTAATGATGGGTTGATTTGTGTATGGACTCTTGACTGGGTTGACACTTGGAAGATAATAGTGATGGCAGAGACTTGGGCCTGATTTGAAATATAGTAGATTAAAAGTGTATCTTGTCTCTACTCCCTGTTTCCTGGCACCTACAGATGACTGACATGAACTTGCTTTACTCTGTTTTCTTCATGATATTCTTGCCATGGGCTTGAAGTCATTCAAGCAATAATGAAAGTTCTGAAGCCATGAGCCAAAATACATTGCTCCTCTTTTACATAGTTCAAGATGAATATCCTGTGACAGTGAGGATATAGTCACTCACCCAGTCGTGTCGCCAGCCACCATGTAGACTACCAGTTGACTACAGTTCAGTCACTTTCCACAATCCTTACACAATGAGTATTTTAGCAAAGCTTTCTGGGTCCTCCAACATGGGAGTCTGGGTAAGAGCTGTTTAAGCAGTCCACAGAGTGGAGGACAGCAGGTATACTGACTGACACATGTAGAACTGCTTCTATCTGTGTTTACACACTAACATAGAATACTTGCCATGGTACAGGTATCCCTGCCTCATGCTGCCTTCATCCTGGCCTGTGATTGTGAAGACATCTGTGTGTTTATGGCTGGGATACCGACCAAGGTTACACCTCCATTCAGAGGTTACCAAAGGGAGAGGTTGGTCTCACAAGTCTCATTCCTCTGGAGTGGTAATCTCCATTCCTCCATTAACTTCATGTGCATACGATTTAGATATCATTTTGATACATAAATGTGTGACAGCATGTGCAAGACAATGATAGGAAAAGTCAATTACTATCTGATGGTACACATCTATTTCCCCAGAGGAAATGGTTTCAATCAACACCATTTATTGATACTTTGTGTGGTGGCTACCGTTATACTTTTAAAATATATTTTATGTTCTTCCATTTCAGCTGAGTCTAAATTCTGATCTTTTCTTTGGTTATTTCTCCATTACATTTACTGCCTTCCAGAATGTGGTCACAGTTAGATTTAGCTGTCAACCTGATGTACCTAAGAAGAGAAAAGTTAGGAATCTCCCCATGGAATTTGTCTGTAGTGTGCTTTCATGATCACTGATGGATACAACCCAGCCCAGTCCACTAAGAGCAGTGCCATCCCTGGGCAGGCTGGCCTTGGCTGTCTAAGAAAGACAACTGACTAATCCAGGGCAAGCAAATCAGTAAGTAGGGTTACTCCATGATCTCTGCTTCAGTTCCTGTCTTGAGGTCCCGTCTTGGTTTTTCTCCATGGACTGTGTATAACCAGGAAGCCAAATAAAGCCTTTCCCCCACAGGAGACGCTAGTTTTGCTCAGTGTTCCATTGTGTCAACAAAAACCACACTGGACAAGTGTCTTCTTTTGTTTGTCTTTTTATCTATATCCAGATGGTGTCTCTGAACATGTCTACCTTTGCCTTTCGACTATTATTAAGCTTCAGCAGTGAAATTTGTCAACTTATTTCAATTTGTAAAAAGCTATTTAGTCGCGAATTGATATCTTATTTTTCACACTGGCTTATTCTTGCTCGGCATAGACTAACACCTTTTAAACTATCTTTAACAATGTAATTTACAGCTTTTAAATAATCCTGTCCTCCTGAATTATTTCTTTCGATTGCTCACATTATTCAATCCCATGTTTCAATGTCTGTGTTCTGCAGTTGATATCCTCTCAATAAGATGCTCTCTGTCTTTTCTCATTGAAAAATCTATGTCTGGGTTGACCACAGGATGAAATAAGCTGCCGTAGCCAGCTTTTAGCGTCAACTGAATTGGATTTAGAATGATTTAAGAAACACACCTTTGAGTGTATGTGTTACGACAATTTCAGAGCAGTTTAACAAAAGAGGAAAGACGTGCTTCAATGGTAGGCAACACCATCCCATAGGCTGTAATCCAAGACTGAAGACACAGGGGAAGAGAGTGGAGTGGCTGAGCACTGGGCTTCCTCTGTCTCTATTTTCTGGCAACTGCCTCATGTTATTCTGCCAGATTCATTTCAACTTGATGAACTGTAGTCCCAAAAATATGATGGGGGATTTCTTTCTTCCTCAAGTTACTTATGTCAGATGTTTTATCACAGCAATGACAGTGATATACAGATAGAGATACAGATATAGATGATAGAGAAAGAGAGATGAAGATAGAGATACAGATAGATGGATATGGATATAGATTAAAATATATATATAGATGTAGATATCTATAGCTACAGATTAGATATAGATTAGATAGATAGATAGATAGATAGATAGATAGATAGATAGATAGATATGTGTGTAGCTATAGATATAGATTAGGTATAAATTAGATATAGATGTAGATGAAGATATATAGAATGTTAATTCCAGAGTAGTTTAACAAAAGAGAGACAAAATACCTTGATTGTAGGCAATGCCATCCAATAGACGGTGGTCGGTATATATGTATGTATATGTGTATGTGTATATGTATATGAGGTATGTTGACTGACAAATGTAGAACCATTCATATCTGTGTTTACATGCTAATATAGAATATGTTTTATGATACAGGTATCCATCCCTGCTTCATGTTACCTTCATCCCGTTATGTGATTAGGAAGACTTCTGTGTGTTTGCAGTGGGGATACAGTTCAAAGTTACATCTCCATCCAGAGGTTACCAAAGGGAGAGATTGGTTTCAGAAGTCACATTCTTCTGGGATGGTAATCACCATTATACAGATAGATAAGTGATATATATATATATATATATATAGATAGATAGATAGATAGATAGATAGATGGATGGATGGATAGATACATGGATAGATGGATAGAGAGATAGATGACAGATAGATACATAGATAGATAGATAGACAGCTATAGATAGATAGATAGATAGATAGATAAATGATAGATGATAGGTAGATACATAGATACATAGATGATAGATGATAGCTAGATAGATGATAGATACATAGATAGATGGATACATAGATGATAGGTAGATAGATACATAGATATATAGATGATAGATAGATAGATAGATAGATAGATAGATAGATAGATAGATAGATGATAGATACATAGCTAGATGGATGATAGGTGGATAGATAGATATAGATACATACATAGATAGATACATAGATAGATACATAGATACATACTGTTTTACTGTTTGCCCATTGCATGAGCTATGGTTCTAGACAGAGGAATATGGACTTGTCAGATCCATTTCCTTCCAGCGTGCCACGAGGAAGAACAGGCAATGATAGCTAGAATGGGTGCCTCACAGATGTGACTCAAGCCATGGTTCTCTTCTATACTCCTCACACAAGCCGTGGCTTCAGAGAAGGTCTGAGTCTACCCACAGCGACATTTCTATGTGGTATCCTCTACAGCTTCATTTAATTCAAATTCTATCTCCTGAACCTTCCTCTAAGGACTGCTCATGTTAGTTTGAGGGAATCATTGATGGCACCCTTGAGGAAGGAGACAGAGATGGTTGACGGTTTCTATTGCTCTTGATACAGCTGCTGAGCAAGCTGACACCACTGCTGTCTGCTCCTGCTGGGTGGATGGTATCAGCTTCTCCAGTGTCCTTAGGGAAGCAGCTGAGCCCCTTCACTGTCTCAGGCTATCTTATTTACTCTGGCTTTTCCACGAAATGGTTCTACCCAGGTTGTGTCTGCCTGGGAGTTCTTCGAATCCCTTTCCCCAGTTTGTTCCTGCACATTTTCATATCCCTTCTGTCGTGTTCTTCTGGGTTTATGAACCTTTTCTGTCATTTTAAAGGTAGAGTCTTGGGTTCCTGGTTCACCAACTAGAACATAAAGCAAGCAGATTTATTTACTATCTTAAACTGCTGCGTGGCTTACATGTAAGACATGAATGCAGCTATCCCAGGAAGTTTAGGATGATGGACAAGAGAGCGGTGAGAAGCTTACTTATAATTAATTATAGTGACTGTTTTCCTTTTTTAAAAAAGAAAGCAAATTCAAATGTAATTATCGATAAATGGACACTTATTTGGAGGAGTTCAAGTAAGTATCTAAATGTGTCTGACTTCTACTTGCCTCCTTCAAATGTTGGTTCTTCTCCTTTGTCTTAAGTGATGTGCCTGTGGTCAAGTCACTTCATTGGATTTGTGATGGTACTTTCCTGTCTATGGTTAGGATTAAACTGGCTGCTATTTGAAAAGGTTCTTAGGAAAAAAAAGTCTCCAGAATATAGGCACTCAGCAAATATTTGCTAAATTAACAAATGGAGTTATCACAAGGGTTGAATGAACGGCACACAAAACCCACGTGTCATTCCGCAGAAGCTGTCACCAGTGAAATTTCTTTTAAGGCCAGCTTCTTGTGGGTGTAAAAAAAAAATTAAAAGCAATGTGTCATTCCCGTGGGTATATGAGCTTAATATCTTATTCTGTCTCGTGAAGCAAAACCATCATACAGTCGCCTCTTCTGTGATAAGTAATACTAAAATTGCTAGAGGTTTTGCTACTCTTGTGAGACACACTTCCCAGAACAGCAAAGTAGTTTAATTAACCTCCAGCTCCATATGGCTAGATATGAACCCTGGGTAGGTCATAGGTGAACAGTGCTCCCTCCTATGTTATGTTTGAATCCTAACTCCTAGAGTGTCAGAATGTAACTATATCTAGAATAAGTCATATTCTGTCCTTGTCCTGCATTGCCTTAGCTTATAACAAAACATACAACAATAGATTCAGTGTGATGCTTTTAGACATGTGTACAACATGCTTGAGGACACACTCCATCACTCTCCGGAATACACATCACCCCGTGCTCCTGACCACTTTACTCTTCCTAGGTATATAGTACTTTTTACTTTTTTACATTTGATGTGTGAGAGAAAATGCATGATTGTCCTGAGGCTGGCTTATAAAAATCTCCAGTTATATGATTTTTTTCCTGAAAATGTCCTTGTCTAGTTCTTCCTCATGGTGAATAGAGCTTTGCAGTCTGTAACTTCTCTACCCGATGCCTCCAGTATCCATTCATCTGTTGGCGGGCACCTGAGATGACTCCAAAACTTGGACCAGTGCCATGGTCAGCATGGGTGAGCTTGTGTTTCCATCACATGGTGAGTTTGACGCCTTCAGGTACAAACTCAGAAGTGGTAAAGCCGGGCATCATGATCTATATAGGATGCTGAGAAACCACCATATTGGTTTCCATAGTGGCTGGACTAGTTAACAATCCTACCAACAGCGCATTAAGGTCCCCTCCCCCATCCTTACCAACGTTCCTTATTTATTTGATTGTTTTCATTTTCTCCATGCTAACTATTGTGACTGAGGTAAGATGGTATTATGATGTAATTGTAATTTGCCATTCCCTGATGACTAAGGACACTGAACTTCTTTTTTCAGGTATTCACTGGCTGTTTATATTTCTTTTGAAGTGTCTGTTTGGTTTATTTGCCCCATTATTGGTTGGGTTACGTGTTTTTTGTGTTCTTAATATTTTGAGTTCTTTATACATTTTGGATACTCAGCCTATGTTAAATGAGAACCTGACAGAATCTCTCCCATTCTGTAGCCCATTTACTCTCTGTATATTGTTTCTTCTGTTGTGCAAAGACTTTTTAATTTGACTCAATCAATTCTCAGTATTTTTCCATTTTTTGATCCATTAGTGTCTCATTCAAAGAGTAATTGCCCAGGTCTATATGCTGAGGTGTTTCCATTTTTTCTATAATAATGTCCAAAGTCCCAGGCCTTGTCTTAAGGCATTTGTACAAAATAGAAAAAATGGGTCCAGATTCAATCCTCTCCATATGTTTTCTTCAGCATCAGTTTTAAAATTAAGATCTTGAGAAAGATGATTATGTTAGAACATGACCTTGTCTTAGTTATTTGTGTTTCTCTAACAAAATACTTTGACTGGTTAGTTTACACAACTGTCTATTCATATCTTATAATTTTGGGTACTGGGGAAGTCCCAGGTTCTGCCAGGGCCATTGGTCCAATAAATAGTCTACTTTCTGAAGGACAGGACAGGATATCATGGAATTACAGAGAGCAGGAGGGCAAAACAGACAAATTTCCTTGTGAAGTCACTGTACAGGGCACCTAACCCATTCTTGAGAAATGAGTGGAGGCCCAATTCTCAAACAGTATCATAAGCAATTCCTGAATTTGTTAGAGAACACATCTGTGAGAGCAGAACCGCAATTGTCTAAGCATCCATCCAATCTCATCGTTGTCCTTAGGATAAAAGAAAATTGGGGCCCATGGCTTCCTGAAGAATTAGCTTCAAGAGAACGGACATGGAAGTTAAAATAAGAAGGTGGCTCTTTCTGAAAGCTAAGGAGAAAGGCCTCAGAGCAAGTGGAACCTGTCAAGTCTTCGTTTTCACTCTGGGACATTCAGCCTCCAGAATGCTGGGAAGTAAATTAATGTTGCATAATCACGTGGTCTGTGACAACTATCTTCAGTTCCAGTTCTAGGAGATACAATCTCCCTCTTCCGGTCTCCACTTTATCCGTATGATACACAGACATACATCCAGGCAAAAACATACATATAGAAAGTAAAAATAAATCTTTTTAAAAAGAATATACTGTAGGCATAATGTTATTGTGTGCTATGTGCAAAGATTATCCTTGTATTATTCAAATGTTGACTTCTGTGCCCCCTATCTGGTTACAATTCTTACTCTGAGAGTCTCCTGTCTCAATGATGTGTAAACATTACTCCCAATCATTCCCTGATTGGTCAATAAAGCTAGCTGATCAGCCAATGACTGAACAGGGGAGAGAATAGGGCTGGACTTCCTTCCAGGCATGGGAAGGAAGACAGGAAGTTGGGATTCTCCAACAGGACATCTGGAGCTCAGAGAGCCAGACCAGTACTAAAATGCAGGTATCACAGAGATTTTGCCTAAGAGGTAGCCAGATTTAGCTTCTAGGATTAAAAATAGTGTAATACTGCTTGGTTGTTGTGCTCTTAAAGATTATTAAATAAATATAATCTTCCAGTCTCAATTATTTAGGAGCTAGCTGGATTAATGGATTAAGAGAAAAATGGCAACACTTATAAATATGTCACTAGCAATGCACTGTGGAATTTAAGCTACAGGTTTTTTTTTTTTTTTTTTGAATAGGAAGTAAGATTATTTAGCACAAAGTCTGGCTCCCACTAAGGGCTACATATATTCATTATTTTTAATGGCTAAAAGTATTGATTTGCATTGCAATAAACAGTACACATAATATTTATAATCACAATAATGGTTTTAATTAGAACCATTTGCAGAGATGATCAGCAAGCTTTGCTTTCTTTGTGATTCAAAAGTGAGTACCTCTGTTGCATACCTAGACATCTTATAGTCTTTTGAATTCACAAAACCACTTTTTTTTGATGATCCAATTACCTATTAAATTACCTTTAGTGTCAGATCAAAAAGTGGCCATGGAAGATGGCTCAGTGGGTAGGAGCACTGGTTGCTCTTCCAGAGGACAGGTTTTGATTCCCAGAAACCACATGGCAGCTCACAACCATCTGTAATTCCAGTTTCAGGGCTTCCAATGCCTTCCTCTAGACTCTTTGGGTACATTGTGCACAGACACACATGCAGGGCAACATCTGTACACTATATATAATATTATATATATAGTGTACATAATATACTATGTATAGATAATATTATATATAGTGTGTACACATACACACACATATATATATATATATATATATATATATATATATATATATTCCATGAATCTTGAGGCACATAAAAGCTTGACACACAAAAATAACAGCTTGAGAAAAGAAACCTTTATTTTAAACATGCATTCAACCCAAGATGTTTAGTTGTATAGTTCACCATTGACTACTCACTTGGCTGATTGGCTATTCTGACATGGAATTTTTCCCAATTCTCCAACTACATTATAGAAAACACAACATAGACCATTGCACCCTGCATGCAGCTAAGCCTGGTAGCACAAGGACAGATAACACTGGAAAGCACTGCTAGATACTGGTTATTATTCTTGTATGTGTAATCTTAAGGAGGTAGTCAGGGTATATGGGGAAACTCATACTTCAAAGCACCATCTCCTGCCTCAAGGTCTTACTGTAAAGTTTGTAAAGACAAACCAGATAGCTTTGTCCTTTCCATGATCATTAAAGGAATCAACCCAAGGACTAATAAGAAAATCGTTTATGCTGAGGTCAAGGTTAATATTACTGGTGGGTAGACATACAGATCATGCCCATCCATGCTGAATGAATTGCATTTACCCCAAAATTATCATTTCAGCCTCACCATGAGAAACACTCCAAAATCAGATTGAGGGCTCTCTTGCTGAGTGTCCTTCTCAAAACCCAGAAGACTCCAGAAAACAGATTGAGAGACCCCCTCAAATAAAACCAGTTAAAACAGAAGAGATACAGCTAGTGAATGTTATACTGCATCTGGAATGTGATTCTGGAACACAGAAATGGCATTGCTTGTAAGAATTAATGAAACTGATGTGTAGTGGGAAGAGATGGGTTAGCAGAATAAATAACAAATCAACATTGGCTCCATATTGTGGAAAATTAGCATAATAATGTAAAGTGTTGACCAGAAAGAAAAATTTGAATGAAGAAGCATAAAGAAATGCTATTGTTTTCACAAAATTTTTGCAAAACCAAAACTATTATCAAAGTTAAAATATAGTCTTTTAAAATGTTAATTCAGTGGAACTCAAAGCAAAATGAATGGACAGGAATGTCAGAGAGCTTTGTGGAGAAGAGGAGGCTGGTGGGGGAGGCAAAGAGATGGGAAAAGGCCAGTATGAGGTCAGTATACATTACACAAATATGAAATTATGTGTCAGAACACAATTCAATTAATTCAGTATGTTAAGTAGTATATAAATAAAATTGTTCATTGGTATCACTCAAATATTGGTCCCAGGACCAGGGCATTAAAAGCCAATGGATGCTTAAAAGTATCCCACAAAATACTGTGGTGTTTCTATTACTCATCACGCACATGTGAATTCCTGCTGTGTACTTTTCAGTCTTCCATAAGTCGCTGATAATATCTAATACAAGGTGGAATGTGCGGAGTTCTCAGATTGCATGCACAGTCAGGGGAATAATGGCAAGGAGAATGTCTGCCCACGTTCCGTGCAGACGCAATTGTCTCATGTAGGCTCAACTACACAGCGTTAGCTGCAGGGCAATGTCCCTGAAAGTGCTTGAGGGAAGTAGAGGTCCCTCAGCGTGACAGGGACACAGCAGGGACTCCTCCTTATGGCGCACTTCATGTAGACTCAGCAGGGTCCCAGACAACACAGATATTTCAAGTTTTGGTTTGTGGAAAATTATACAGTCTTAAGTTTGGAATTCACAGTACACTGATTAATTCCACAGATAAGGAATCCCTGGATATAAAGAGCTAACTGTACACAATTTTGCTTGGTTATTTGATGGTATTTGAAGTTAACTTAAAGGTAAATTCTTGTCTTTAGGAGTTGTCAAATTAAAGTATTGAGTATAATACTTCAGGTTGGATTTTGATATTTTCCCATGGGCAGAGTCTCTGTGTTGCTGTTCTTATTATTACTGTTGTTGTTGTTGTTATTGTTATTATAATCATTGACTAAACTTGTACTTTCACATGGCAGTGGCTACAGATTTTACATAGTCTAACCTTCCAGCTGAGGCACTAAAGGATATTTGATAAAAGTAAAAGCCTGTCTTTTTGACAGTATTAAGAATGTGAATTAAAACAACCGTTCTTAGTACTACAGAAAGTTCCAGAAAAATGGGTATTCTGTATATCTACATTTGTAATCAAAGGCACACAACACATATGTTTTTAATTGAAATTTTAAAAAAGGTGTGAAAGCCTGAGACATTCCTTCTGTGGATCTGTTCATCTTGCTTTTGTTCCTGTTTGTTTATTTGATTGGTTGGTTGGTTGAAGTGCTAGGGGAAGAACTCAGGGCCTTGTGAACGCCAAGAAAGCTCTCTATCACAGAGCCATATAGCCAGCTAGTTGGCTTGCTTGGGTTTTGATTTTGGTCCAGACTTCTAAGGGAACACAGCCAGGCTTGGTTAAGAAAAAAAAAAAGTGTGATTTAAAAAAAAAAAAAAAAAAAAAAAGCAGATAAGTAAAACTATGCACAGGTTCTCACTAAGTACTAGGCGAGTAGACTCTAGCCTCTCACCCCAAGGACCTCACAACAGAAAACAGACAACCTGGCAGATTTATGCCGTGGTGTCACCAAGAGAAGGCTACATGTGTGTGCTGGGGAGGCTCCAAGGACAATCGCCAACCCAACTGTGAGACGGACCTCAAAAACCTCAAGAGCAGCAACTAGTTGAGAAGCTTTACAAAACGAAATCGGAGTTAAGCACATGGGGAGAAAAGGGAGGGGGGATGTGATTCCACACTGGGAGAACCGACACCATGTCCTCTGGGATTCCGGGGAGGAAGGAAGGGTGTGGGTTGAGATAAAGCAAAGACTGGAGAGAGGCAGGAAGTTGGCATGAGTCAGCTCTGATGACCTCAAGTCATCGGATTGAAGTAGGACACGAGGATGTTGTGGGAAAGGGAGGTGAGGGTAGAGACTGAGAGTGGGAACCAAGGGAGCTGGGGTAACATTTGAGCTTCACTCTAAGGACTCAGAAAACTGAATCTATGTAAAGGGAGACAAGAGGCCAATGGGGGATTCTAATCAGACATTAGCACCAACGTATAAGGATGCACCATTCCTTCCAGCAGCCTGCATCGGTCCAACAGTAGAGAATGAAAAACAATGGGGCAGCAGTACATAGGATTTCACCTTCTTAGTGGCAGCGGAGAACAGGGCCTTTGTGTGTGTGTGTGTGTGTGTGTGTGTGTGTGTGTGTGTGTGTGTGTAAAAGAGAGAGAGAGATAGAGAGAGAGAGACCCTAAAATGGCCGATAACAACAAGTCCAGTGTCAGTCTCAAAGTATTCGATATGTCAGACCAAAAAAAGGGGGTGTGGAAAAGAAATTTAACGAATTGAAAAACAATGGAGACAGCAAGAAAGTAAGGTTTTCATTGTTCCAAAAGAAAAGTGAAGCCTCTTCAAACCAAATTTGGTAGAAGAGGATCATAATGTCTGAGCACAGATAGCTAGAGAGGGGGTGGAGGCCTGAGGTGGAAGATGATCACGGGTGAAGAGAAGCAAGGGACATTAAAATCCAATGCCCAGCTGGAGGGGTGGCAACTGAAAGTGCTTGTTGCTCTTTCAGTTCTCCCAGGACCTGAGTTGGGTTCCCAGCATCCACACTGGGAAGCTCAGAGCCACCTGTACCTCTGGCTTCAGTGGAGCTGAATCTCACTTCTGGCCTCTGCAGGAACCTGCACACATGTGGTATACACGCATAAAGAGACTACATGCATACATAAAAATAAAAGAAAATTTAATTTAATTTAAAGACATCTGATGCCACTGACTTCAGGTGAGGACAGGACCTCAAAAAGGATGATAAGATTTGAAACAGATACCTAAGAGAGAGATAGCTTGACCACTTAATGGATCTACTTTTGAGAAGTTTTCTTTTTGTCTTCTATATTGTCTGGACTGGTTGGAATTCCAAGCACTGGTATACAAGGATACCCTTTACCCATATCCTGCCTTGCACTTGTTTTTATCTACTTTCTTGAGGACCACTTTTTCCAGTTGCATAAGACAGAACCTCAGAATAATTTTTATTTACATGTCTTCCATGGGTAGTGAAGTTAATCATCTTTCTCATGATGGTTTGCCCTCTTGCTTTATCTTTGAAGAACCACACGCTCATTGAGTTAGCCCATTCATGAATTGCATTGCTTGGTCGGTAGTTACATTGTTTTCTGAGTTCTTTGTATATTCTCGATTCATCTTCTGTGTCACACAGACAGATGTTCTCCCATCCTGTTGGCTAGTTCTTCACCATGTTAGCTCCCATGTCACAAAAAAGTACTTGCACATTGGCATTTTTGTGGCACTTTGGTTGGGTGGGCATCGACGAAGGAACACATAGGGTTTATGTATACTGCAGAGTGCTTTTCAGATTTGAGGATGGAGTGATGTCATTTGCAAGAAAGTGGATGCAACGGGAAGAAATCATATTATATCTGTTAAGTCGGTGTCAGAAAACAATTACCTGTTTTCTCTCAGTCATGGGTCATAGAGCTGATACATACACATGAAATGCTAGTGCACGGATAACGTGAGAGTATAAACAAAACCGTCTTGGAACAAAGAGAATGAATGTGAAGGACAAGAGAGGGGAGGATGTTGGAGGGCTCAGGAGATGTACATTAAGCATATTATATACGTACATGGAAAAGACCTTATACAACCCAGAATAATTAACTTTCAATAGGGTAGACACTCCATGAACTGGTATTTGGAGTCACTACTGGTGCAGAACTATACAAGACTAAAGTATGAGAAAAATAGCCAGGAAGGCTGGTGAGATAACTCAATGCATGGCTTAGAGAACACACATCTGGACAAAGCCAACTGAGAGTGAGAAAGCATTTAATTTGGGGATCGCTTTCTATTTCAGAGGGTGAGTCTATGACCATCATGGCAAGCATCATGACAGGGGGCAGGCAGGTAAGGCTCTGGAGCCGTGACTGGGAGCTTACATGTGATCCTCACACAAGAGGCAGAAAGAGAGAGACTCTGGAGTGGGCCTCTCCTGGCGGCAAACATTTCCCAACCAAGACCATACCTCCTATTCTTTTCTATACAGTTCACAAACTGAGAACCAAGGATTCAAATATATGAACGTATGGCATCTATTCTTATTGAAACCACCACAAGTGAGTTAAGATGCTCGCTGCCAAAGCACCACCCTGAGTTTGACCACTGGAACCTACCTATGTGGTGGAAAGGGAGAACAACAGACTCTTGCAAGTTGTCCTTCAATGTCAGAGCATACACGTGCACACTGGCATGATCACATGTGTTAGATAAAAAAAATAACCAAGGCAAGGATATGGGTTGGGGATAACTTCTGATGAGGGATGGCTGGTTACAAACAGGAGAAACAACTGCCCAAATATCTGTCGTGAGCAAGGAAAGGAGCAACACTGGGTGAGGGTCTGGGCTTGCTTTGCTTATCAAGCTGACAGGCTAGTCTCAGTGCGGGCAATAATATTTTTAATGATGTATATCTACATGACAGTGCACACGAGCATAGGTGCCTGTAGAAATCAGTGTCCTTAGCTAATGCACGGTGGCTCACGCCTTGAGCACCTGCCCTCAGGAGGCAGACGCGGTCGTGTCTCTGAGTTCGAGTCCAGCCGGGTCTCACCATGCCAGTGGGTCCCAGGAAATCAGTGGCCTCAGATTGCCCTGGATATGAAGGTACAAGGAGTGGTGAGCTGCTGGGGACAGATTTCCAACCCTCTCATGGAGCAGTAGATGGTTCACCAATGAGCTTTTGGTGACCAGAAGCTTATGCATGGAGACCATGCTCTTAAGTGAGCCTCGTCGAGTTTCTGAGTCATGTGGCTCAAGACTTGGATGGAGTTCACTGAGCAAGAGCCCTGTCTGAGATCCATGGCATCCCTAGATATCATTATGTCTAACATGCTGGTTATATTTATAAAACAGAACTGTAACAACATCTGGAACCTTTACATAAGAAATTAAGGTTGACTTGCATGCCAGATCGATTTTTACTCCTTGATAAGATGGCAAAGTGAAGATTTATTTTACTTTGCACTCTCATAAGTAAGATTATTATTCATACTTCATTTTTTTTTTTTTTTTTTTGCAAATTGGTGGTAACCCAAGTGCAGTCAAATCAAGAGCTCGCATGCCAAGTTTTGGTCTGAACAAGTTTTGTATCCAATACACACTTGGCCACAAAAAAAAAAAAAAATGAAGAGATAGAGTAATAGAAAAGAAAATGTTTTGCTTAGTCTGAGGTTTAAAACAGATATGAGTAGGGTCCTTGTGGAGTGTGGCTAGTTAGTATCTGCTAACCCCTAATGTATTTTACTGTCTATTTGTGATTTTTTTCCTCATGTTTAATATCAACAGCTGTTCAGTAACATAGTGAACCACATGGAACAAAATTTATAGATGCTGAAGACAAAGCCAGAAAATTACTCTATTCTTGGCACTATTCCTTCCTGGGAAAGCACTAGATATTTTCTTTCTGTTGATGCTGTGTTTAATAAAGTTATGTGATTGGTTAGATTTAGGTTGAGTGGAGCCTGTTTTGTTTTCTTTCTTTATGACTCAGTGACAAAAAGAAACACAAAACCTTCTGCTGACTTTAATCACGCAACTCTTTTTTCCCCCTGTGTAATTTGAACAAGAAAAAAAAGCTAAGAAAATATTCTCAGAAGGATTCATGCTTAGAGTGGTGGGTGGGAGGTGAGAAAGGGTGGAGAGAGAAGTAGATTAGTTCGGCATATCTTCTATTCTGGGCATTGTTATCTGATGCTGGTCTTACTTGCAAAACACTCTTTTCTGAAGTGTTGATCCCCACGGTCTAGAGTTCTATACAGGAAAAAAGAAATGCCTGTCCTTCTGACCATTAGGGCTTAACATACTGGAAGGCATGCTGTAAACGTCTGAGAAAACCTGATTGAGATGAAGCTATGCTCCCATTGTTAACAGCAAAGGTTCACACTCCATATGTCCAACTCCATCGACATCTCCATATTACATAGGACAAAACAATCACCGTCAAGAGGTTGACCTTTGTAGAACAGGCCAGCTCACGGGATCAATCGGTTAGCAAAAAATTTGGAGATAACAATGAATCAAGTGCCTCCTCTGGTCCTCTGGTGCCTTATGGAGAAATGGTCATGCAAGAATTATAGAACCTTCAGTGGAAGAGCGAATCTTTTCTGAATTTCCCAAGTCAACCAGGACAGTGAGTGAATGGGAAAGAAGAGTAGCCTTAGCTGCCTGGAAGTTACCCAAAGGAGTCTACCTCCAAAGGATGTTTCCTACATTACTAGAAACTTAGAAATAGTTTTAAAAAGTTTATTTATTTTTAGTGTATGAATGTTTGTCTTCATGTACATATACATATGTGCACACCGCACTTGCTGAGGCCAGATGAAGTCATCACATTTCCTGGAACTGGAATTACAGATGGCTATGAACCACCATGTGGGTCCTAAAAACCCAACCCCATCTTCTGCAAGAACGGCAAGTGCTATTGGCTGCTGAGGTGTACCTCCAGCACCGATTTTAGGAATGTTTAATTCAAGATTAACCCACCCTAACAAAGTCATGTGTACATCTTGCAGCATTCCTACCAAACTCTGTTACACAACAGACCTTTAAGGAACCTCGACATGTGCTATCGTGAGATCTAAAGAGATTCTGTGAGATGAAAGGGAATATATTTCATTCCCATTTTACAGAGGGAGACTCTAGATGTCACAGCTGACAAATGTTTCCCCTCGGGCCATGTGGCCTGTGCATCAGAACATTTAGAAAACTTTTGTCTTAGTCATTTAAATATTGTGTAATTACTCAAGCTTCTGATTCCCACAAGGAGTCATAAAACTAGAAGTTATGGCTGAGATTTTTCTGATTTCTAAATTTTGCAACAACAGAATGGCAAAAATGACTAAGTAGGCAGGAGTCACAATGCACATGGACAAGTGAGGGGGAGTGGACAGCTGGCTTTGGAGATTCACATCTGCATGAGTCAGAGTTCTCCAGAGAAACGGAATCAACTGCAATTCGCAAACTCGTCGGAGTCAAGATCCAGTTTGACGCTGAGGACTGGGAGGGATCCATAGAAACAAGAAGTAACTGGAGATCTCTGACCTCCAGAACAGAAAGAGGTTCTTTTTCAGAAATACTGGCAGAGAGGAGAAAACTCTTTTTCTCTTAGAGAAAAACTCAGCATTTTTCTTCTATTCACATCTTTGATTGATGCATGAGACCTTCACACACTGTGGTCCAATGCCAAGCTCATCCCAACTCAGACTTGCAGAGATATGGAGAACAATGTTTGAATTCCTGGGTGCCCTATGGATCAATCAAGTTGACCTACAGATATCACCCTCATAATCCTCTTCTGAATTTACACATTATCATCATACATTTACACAGCATCATACATAATCAGCAAGTAAGGAAAAGGAAAACGCCATGTTCCTACATCAGCCTACAACTATCCTCTGTATAATTAAAAATGGATCCTTTCCTCGGAAGATGATGAGAAAGTCTTTGGCTGCTGTTTGCTTCTCTCCCGATACCTCATCAGAATATAATGTCCTGAATTGTGTCTACCACTCTATATTCATATATGAAAACCTCAGATCCGACTGTATCTGAAGACAGGGGCATTTGCAGGTCATCAAGAACAAATGGACTTATAAAGGTAAAGCCTTAGCCCAGAAAGACTGGTGTTCTTAAAGAAAAAGGCAGTGGGAAGCAAAGGGGAGGATGCCCACTTGGAGACATGTCCAGAGGTAGCCCTTTAAATCTGGGGGTGGGGACCTCACTAGGATATAATCTGCTGCGACTTGATCTTAGGATCTCAGGTCTCTAGAACCAAGAGAAAATGAATGTCTATTGGCTAAGTTATCAAGTCTATTTTGGCCTTCTGATCCAAGATGAAAGCTCAACATGTTTGTTATGATCTCAGAGAAGAAATGTTAGTTTTGAAGCACCAGTCCAATGGTGGATATTTGCTCATTATTTTTTTTTCTGTTCAATTTACAAGCTGGACATAGATCTTAAGTAAAGCTCTTCTCTTAAAAATCAACCAGACAGCATATTTTCCTGATTTTTAGAGAGTTGGATCATAAATTCCTCAATGTCTTTGGGGAAGGTTCCATGTTATGGTTTCAAAACAGTATGGTGGAGTTGCCAGTAGTAGGGAAGGTGGCTGAAAAAGAATAAATAAACAATTTTGAGAACTGTGGTGATTAATATAATTATCAAGTTTGTGAAATCTAGAAACATCTGGGACGTAGGTCACTTGGCATGAAAGCGATGAATTATCTTGCTTAGGTTAACTGAGTCAGGGAAGAAACATCCACTATGGGTGGTATCATTCCCAGGGCTGGAATGCTGGACTATATATTTTTAAAAGTGTGTAGTGTGTGTGTGTGTGTGTGAGTGTGTGTGTGTGTGTGTGTGTGTGTGTGTGTGTGTGTGTGTAGTAGGGGGAGATAAAGTTAACTGACTACAAGCATTGTGCTCTGCTTCTTAACTTCCCCTCCATGGACTATAACTTTGAGATATGATCCAAAATATAAGCATGTTACACCTTTCATTGCTTTTATCATAGATATTTTATGAAAGCAACAGGGAAAGAAACTAAGAAACCGAGTACTGCTTACTGAGCCCTAGAGAGACAGTAGGGAGAAGGTGCATGCAGTCATATTTCAGTGAGGGCCCGGGCTACAAGCGGGGTTTGAAGTATTGCTCCCTATGAATCCTCAGGGTTGTTAAAACATGAGATTGATTCTCAAAAGCTTGCATAACTCTATCATATAGGACAATTGTGCAGTTGTACATATAGCCTACACTGGAAGACAGTTTTTCCTTACTGAAGGTACTCTCCTTTTCACTTAGCGCTCTATTAGGAAGGGTAGCAGACACTGTGACTTGCTTGCATTTGATTTGAGTTCTGAAGTTCAATAGAAGATAAGACAAGCTCATGATGACCGTAAGTCACTGCATGCATGTGTGTATCTATGTGTGTGTGTCCATGCATGCATATGTGCATATGTGTGTATGCATGCATGCATGTATGTATGTGTGTGCATGTGTGCATGTATGTGTGCATATTGTGTATGTGCCTGCATGCGTGCATGTGTGTGTGCATGCATTGCATGTGTGTATGCACTCATGCATGTGTGCATGTGTGTGTGCATGTGTGCATGCTTGCCCATGTGTATGTGTGTGTATGCGTTCATGCATGTGTGTGTATGTGCATGTATGTGTCTATGTATTCATACATGTGTGTTTACATGTATGTGCATGTGTACATGCATGCCTCTGTGTATTATGTGTACACATGCATGAGCATGCACCTACATGCATGCAGGTTTTACATAATTATACACAACCTACTTTTAGAACTATAATATTTGGTAGGTCCCTGTTGGTAACGTTTTTTTCATTCTTTGGGTAACACTTATTTTTTTTCTTACAAAGTTGAATAAAGGTCCTGGAATGTTTTTAGTGTTAATGTAACACCTTCTTGTCATAATTCCTAAAGAAATGACAAACAGAGGGGGGTTTGGAGCAATATTAAATTGTTTCAACGTTTATTTTTATTAATCTCGGCGGTCATAGATTTTGATGACGACCCGTGAAGCTGTAAATACAATACATTTTTGTGTGTGTTTGTGTGTGAAACAACTTCTAAATTCTCCAAAAGGTGCATGTTAGATTTTCTCAATAGATGGTGCAGACACTCCTGGGAGAAAGCAGGGTTATGTCCTCATCTATTCGGAATCGACAGTTGATAATGCAGAAATATTGGAGAAGAGTCCTGAATGCAGAGTCTTTTCTTTTCTTGAATAGCAGTTGTAGTCTCAAGAATTACGGTCCACAGAAACTTGTGGTGGCTTTAGAATGGCGGCTGAAGCCACTTGGACTCTTCAAATTACCTAATGGAACAGGTAGGCTTTTTACTTGGAACATGAATTGTATAAGAGCTTTGTTGTTCATGATTTCCTTTGAAGCCTCTCTCCAGCTCATAATTTTGTGTTGAGTATGAAACAGTTCTCAATGCTTCCAACTTTCAAGGCACCAACACAGGGCTGGAAATTGGACTTTCTTTTCCAAACAAGCCCTAAATCCACAAGAACAAAAAACAAAAGATACCATATTCTCTTTATTTCTCATCAAAGCCTTACAAATAAACTGTACGTGTGGCTCCTTCTACTAGCTTTCTGTTAATGATTTATTTGCGTGTGTGTGTGTGTGTGTGTGTGTGTGTGTGTGTGTGTGCAGGTGTACACAACTCTGGAGCCCCTAGAAGACCCCTAGGAAAAGTGAGTATCAGATTCCATGGAGCTGTAGGCATACGTGGTTGTAAGCTGACCAACATGGGTACTGAGAACGAACCTCGGGTCCTTTGCAAAAGCAGTGAGTGCTCTTAACAAGTCAGCATCCCCGTATCCCCCAATATTCATAGCCCCCTAATCCCTGCCAACCCGGAGCCCTTCCAACATCAGCAAAGTTGTAGGGGTGAAACGACTGGGTGACGAATAGACATAGAAGAGAATGGGTTAGCAGACAAATGACATTTCTAACAATAGATTTAAGAAGCTTCAACAGTCATCTCTTTCATTGCTGGGTCTCAGACTTCATGCAAGCACTGAGCTACATTCCCAACCCTCAAGATACCTTCTATGAGTCAGACTAATCCAAATTTGACATGGGGCACTTAAGAAAAAGTTACCTTTTTTTTTTTAAATAAAATGACTAAGAGCTGAACAGTTAGTCACAGATGGAAACACATCAAATGGAATCCGTTAAAACTTGGTTATGTTGTATGAAAGTCTTGACATGAATGGTCTTATAAAACATACCCAAGCTTATCAAGAGTTCAAGGTTGTGGCTCAGGCACATCATACAGAAGGCAGATGGTAGTTTATTCTCCAACATTTCATTCCTTTGACGTGTCTCACACCACATTGCAAACTCACCCATAATAGAGCTATTGAAACTTTTCTGCTTTCAAAGAGATGGGTGTTTCATTTTTTAAAAAAAAATCCCACTCAGCACATTAAAAACCAGAGAACTGGCAGGGCATCCAAGGTTAATTCTACATATAGCAAGAATTACCTCACTGAGGGATGAGGTTAAACGGGAGACCAGTGGTATTCTTTGACAGCACAACTTGACCATGTGAGCTACTGGTGCAGAGCCCTGGAATCTGTGGTCCAGGCTCTTCCAGAGACGTCATTGGGGGATCTGCCATCACCTTACTGGCAGAGATGACCATCTGAGAACATGCATCATAGGCTGATCTAAAAGTGAGCAGAAACCCACAGGGCCAGCCATTCCAGGGATCACCATCTGAAAACTGACAGAAAAGAAACTTCCTAGTATGGTCATTTAAAATCTGGAGTCTAGGAACTTCTGATTATGATCACCCAGAAGTTTCTGTCCGAGAAGTTTCCAGAGCTTCTTGTCTGGGAATTGCCAGCCCCGTGGCTTCTGTGGATGGTTTTCACTGCAAGATGAATGAGTATCAAATAGAACAGATTCAGCCGTGTGCTGTACCAAGACAAGCTTCCATAAACTGAAAAACAAATCCCTTTATGTGACTTTATCCAACCCTCTCAGAGAATACTTGAGTTATTATGAGCTTAAACCAGATTAACTCAAGGACTGTATGCGGTTTCAGAGTGTACCCTTGCTAGAGTTACAAATGTAACTTATATCCTTGTGGCCAGTTAGACAAACCACATGTTTCCTACTTTGCTTTGTATAGTTTGTATACTTTGTTTCATTTTAAATCAAGAAACAGGAAAAGTAGGCTTGCCTAGTTCTTTTTTAAAAAAAATTCTGTTTTTTTTTTTTTTAAACAAAAGAGAGACCTCTTTTGAGTCCTCAATTCTTATTATATGCTGTCTTCATGGATTATTGCCTGTTCCTTCACGTCATAACTTATGGCCTCATCTGAATTCTGGAAACAGACTGTAAGGAGAAAACACAGAGGCAGAGAAGTGAGTCTTTTTTTCACAGAAGTTCACACAGGTTGGCAATGGACAAGATCCTAGGATGAGCAAGAGTTAAAAGCCAGTTGGGTTTCGTGAAGATTGACCATCTTAGATACTTATGATAACTAGTCAAAAAACACGGTTTTTTCCTTTTAACAGAATAAAGTGTGTATTGTATGTATTTTACAATACATACATATTATACAATATATTATACAATATATGTATTTTACATATATTGTATGTATACAATATATGTAAAAATTAATCTATAAATATATTACTGAATTTCTATGTCTCTCCCTCTGAATGCACACACAAAAAAGCAAATTACTGTTAGTGTAACACAATATACTTTTAACATTCAATAAGACATCATGAGGATTACTTGAAAGCACTTGACTGAAGAAAAGATGCCACTATCCTGTTTATTCAAGAAGGAATTACATAAATACAGCCATTCTTTTCTTAAAGCTGCATCTTGCACTGTTATGAATTGCTATAACATACTCAAGAACACCCTCTTCATGTGCACTGAGCTCCTCTTAGTAGCTTGATATTACAGAGCAGTATTGTGATAAATTGCCTTGTGAACATGTGTCTTTCTATTTTGTTTTACAAGAGAATCATTGGCATAAATATCTGAAAGTGAGGGTACCAGTCCTACTAAAAATTATGTCATCCTGCTAAATAGTTATTTGCCGGATATAAAAACACATGATTTTGTTAAGTATTTGTTCATTTATTTTGTAATCATTTTGTAAATTTATTTATTTTATGAATTGTGCCTTTTGAAAATTTTCTACTGCAGTGTATAAGAATGGATAATCCTGAAAGCCAAGGAAGGTCCCTCAAAGATAGGATCTCAGCACTAGAAGAGCAGAGGCAGGATGAAGGGAGAAAGAGGAGGAGAGAGGAAGAGAGGAAGGGAGGGAGGGAGACAGACAGGAAGTGGAGAAGAGAGGAGAGAGAGAGGGAGAGGGTGAGCTAGGGAGATGGGAAAGGACAGGAGAAGGGGGAAGGGAGAGGGAGAGGGGAGGGAGAGGAGGAAGGGAGAGGGAGAGAGAACACACGATGGCATGTCTATTCTGAACTTCATCAGTGTATGTGATCTCATATTAGCTGTGGCAGAATGCACAGAACCTGCACAGCATCAAGCCAGACAGGTCCCTAGCATGTAAAAGGAGGTACTCAGGATTCTCACCCCTAGATGAAGAACTGTGGATAACTATGGCCTCTGAGACCATGAGAGTCAATTTTCTTTGGGGGTGTAGCTTCCAAGAAGCTGTGCATGTTCCAGTAGATGGTCCCACATTCACACATATACTGTCAGAGCTCAGAAGATTCAGTAAGTTTTAAAACACACACACACACACACACACACACACACACACACACACACACACACACGGGAGAGTATTAGAGGAAAGAGAATACAGAACAGACTTAATAAAAACATTATATGCATTGTAAAATTTAAAAAATAATGTATTACATACGTTTGTATAATTCTGTCATTCATGGTGAGTCCATAAGAAGAGATACATTAAAATAATTTAAGATTACCAAGAACATGAATATGATAAGGAGTACGCCATGACTTATGAGCCGAGACAGATAACTCGTGCATGATGCAGACGTAAGCCAAATGACATTTTCAGTGCATTTAGAGTTGGATGAAGCTGTTTTTGTGTATTGCCTCAGCACCCATTCCTTTAGGGTTCTTTTTTTTTTTTTAACCTTCAAATTTATCCTGTGTCCTAATGATTTACAACATCCCAGTAAGACCAATCCTAACCATGCCAAGGCTAGTCTATAGACAGGCTCCCAGCTGGAGTCCATGCTTCTTACTGTCTCCAGTCTTCAGTTTTTCAGTTATCCGTACAATAACTAGATAGATGCCTCCAGCACATAACTCAGATCTTTTTTGACTATGCTTCCTAAACATGCTCCTGGCTCCCCTTCACATTGGGCTAGCCCCTTGGTTGTCAGCTATGACCTTATCTCTTGCTTCACCTCCAACTTGGTTTCCTTCCCTCTCAACCTTGCTCAGGCTTTATGGTCTTTGACAACCCCTCAGAAATTCATGTACCATCCTGCCTTAGACCTTAGCATCATCCATGCTACCTTGCTTAGAGCTCCTGGGTCATGGCTCCCTGTGACTTCATCCAAAGTTATCTTCAAGCTCATCATTAGCAAGGATGCTGGACCTCACTCAACAGCTCTTTCCCTCTCCTGGCCACCCACACTTTTGGCTTTCTCCAAACACAATTTCTGCTACCTGGCATAACTTGCTTGTTTGTTGGTCTCTTCCTCTTGGACTGTAAGCCTCGATTAAAGATGGAGATTTGGTGTGTTTAATGGCAGATCCTCAAGGCTTAGAACCATGAGCAGTTACTACAGTGGCCTCTTCCCAGGAGATGGATATAATAAGAAATGATGACAGTTATGGGTATTGTAAAATTTCCTTGTCATTCCCAGGTTAAAATGAATTCCAGACAGTGATGGGGAGGAAGGACAGACAAAAGACAGGAGCCAGAGAAAGGGGTGACACAAAGACTTTTCCTACGTGGACCAAAGCAGGAGTTAAAGGCGGTGTGGGTGCAAGTTGCAGGAGCCAAACTAGAGAAAAACTTTGGGGTTTTTAACATGGGGGTGGGGGATAAAATTGTTTTGAGGGAGGGCTGATGTAGCTAAACTGGAGAGAACCTTCAGGGTTTAGTAATTATATGAAATAAGAAGAAAAGGAAAGAGTAAATGATTCTCTTGTGTGTGTGTGTTGTTCGTGTAACTCTGGGATGGCACCCCAAGAACAAGACAGGGAGCAATGGGGTATGTGTGTCTATTTGAAGAAGGGCATCAACAACGATAGGAATTCCCACCACCCATACAACACCCCCAGAGTCTCACTCTCCACACAGTGTTTGAACAAAAGTCTATTTCCAGTCATTCTCTCATCTGTCTCACTAAAGGAGAGACCTGGCATCCCTTTGACCCTATGACCTTTGACCCCATAATCCATGGTTAAACTGTGCCTCTTCAAAATTTCAATCAAGTGTTTTGGAAATGCCAGCTGCTCCTCCGTGGTGCAGCCATGATAACAACTCCCACGTGAAGGATACAAAAAAAAAACAAAAAACAAAAAAAAACCACAAACAAACAAAAAGAATAAGGACAAAGAAAAGAAAATTTTAGGGTGTTCCACATACAGAGAATGGGTAGTTATCACTACTTTCTCTCAAGGAAAGAACACATCTCCTCTGCCAACCAAGCCTCCGGTGTGGGGGTAAGGGAAGAGCCCTGAGAAACTCTAGATCTCAAGCCCTCTCTCCTCACATTATGAGTCTTGACATCCAGGGCTCAACGTGGAGCTGATTACAAACTCCCTGTTAATAGGAATTGTAACTGGATGCCTCACACCTGGCATCCCACACTGACCAGGCATTCCACACTGTCCATCCATCCCACACTGACCACAGCATCCCACACTGTCCACAGCATCCCACACTGAACACAGCATCCCACACTGTCCACAGCATCCCACACTGAACACAGCATCCCACACTGAACACAGCATCCCACACTGAACACAGCATCCCACACTGAACATTGCATCCTACGCTGACCATTCATCCCACACTGACCACAGCATCTCACACTGACCAGAGCATCCCACACTAACTACAGCATCCCACACTAACCACAGCAACCCACACTGACCATGGATGGCATCCCACACTGACCCCAGCATCCCACACTGACCACGGCATTCCACACTGACCAGACAGTCCACATTGACCTACATTCCACACTGACCACAGATGGCATCCCACACTGACCACAGCATCCCACAGTGACCACGCATCCCACACTGAACACAGCATCCCACATTGAACACAGCATCCCACACTGACCATGCATCCCACACTGAACACAGCATCCCACACTGACCATGCATCCCACACTGTCCACAGCATCCCATACTGAACACAGCATCCCACACTGACCATGCATCCCACACTGCCCACAGCATCTCACACTGACCACACATCCCACAGTGACCAGGCATCTGCTTTCTTATGATGAAGACACAAAATGCCTCTACAGATGTTCATGCTTTGAAGGCTCGCTCCCCAGCTGCGGTTGAGGTCTAAGAACATGTCTGCATCATAAAGTCGCTGCTAATATACTAGACGGCTGATACCCTAATAGAAACTAGGAGGAAGACAGTTTCTAGTCTCATGGGTTTGAAGGATAATTATGTTTCCAACTCCAGCCTGTCTTCCATTTTCTGTCTTTGCTTCCCAGTCGCCATGAGTTAAGTGACTGTCTTATGTCATGCATGTTCTCCACCACAGACCCAGATGCAGTAGGACCTGGCGACCATGACAGGAGACTTCTGAGACCATTATTAAAAAACTAAACCCCTCCTCCAAGTTGGTTTTTTTTCCTTTTCACAGAAAAAAAATGGCCATGTCACACATTTTCTAGGGCTCTCACATTCTTGCTGCCCTATCTCCCCCTGTCACAGGAAGGAGTATATCACTTCCTTTCAAGCTCCTATTTTCTGATGCTTTTAGATTCTTGATCAGATATTATTAGTTTATGTCTATAATGCTTATAACGAGCCATTCAAAGGACAGTTAACATTTGTAGATGGGTGAAAATTAATTCACTTAAGCTGTTTGTTCTTAATTACAAAAGCCATAATACACTTCATCACTGAAGAAACCCATAATAGACATTTAGCAATGGGGAAAAAGGAGCCAAATTACGCTGATCAATTTGTGACTATTTGGGGCCTACACTGATGCAAAAGGCCATAAAGAGTTAATTGGGTTTATAAATAATTCCAGTGACGTTTCATTAGTTTTCTGTGCAAAGTCCCAGGTTGCAATAACTCCAGTGATAAATTTGAAAGAAAATAAAATTCAAATCCAACAAGTAGTTCACTTTACAAAAAAAAAAAAAAAAAAAAGACAGGAAGGAAGGAAGGAAGAAAGGAAGGAAGGTAGGTAGAAGGGAGGGAGGGAAGAAAGAAAGGAGGAAGGAAGGAAAGAAAAAAGGAAAGAAAGAAAGAAAGAAAGAAAGAAAGAAAGAAAGAAAGAAAGAAACTGAGGGGATGGCAAGATGACTCAGCCATTAAAGCACATTCTACTCTAGGGGGAGGTGGGGGAGACTTGAGTTCAGTTTCTACCACTAACATAGATACCACTAACACTTCACAGTAACCTTTAACTTCAGTTGCAGAGTGCCTGACAGAGAGGGAATCTTCTGCGAGATGTGTAGAAGCTTCGCCTGTCAATAAGACTCTTGGCCTATGAGCTTAGGCAGAAAATAGGGAGGTGGAAATTCTAGGACAGAGAGAGAGAGAGGATTCTAGGATAGGGTTGAAGGTACACAGATTTGCCCCGGGAACTCTGAGGAAGATAGTGGTATGAACTCTGAAGAGAGCTAAGAAGCCATGTGGCACTCACAGAATAGTAAAAAATGGGTAGCTGAGTTATGAGCTAGTCCGTAAGCGGGCCCAAGCTTTTGGCCTAAGTATTTATTTATATATAATTCAGCATCATTATTTTATGAACCTTGGCACCTGTGATTACAGACAGCCCAGTGCCCTCTACTGAACAATATAGGCATTCACACTCATATGTGTAAACACTCAAGCCCCTTACACACACACACACACACACACACACACACACACACACACACACACGCGAGCGCGCGCGCGCACACACACACTTAAAAATAAGACAAATCTTCTAAAAATATTGACACTGAGAAAAAGGAAAGAGTAACAGGAACTGGAGAAAAGGGAATCAGAGTGTGAAAAGATGATTTTCTTTGTAAAAAGCCACTGTCATTATAGACGAAATAAATCCCTACAGGAGATTTACAGAGAAGTCTGCCCCAGCTTAGAACTTGACAGCGAATACCATAACCGAAGTCATACAATTTCTGTGCCATTTGTAGCTGAGTTAATAGCATACGTTCCTGGAGGATTACAGCCCGTGATTAAGAAAATTAGGTTTTGTTTGAATTTAATTTAGTCATATAAAGCTGCTCCTATAATTTACAGCATTGATATTTAATATTTAATAACCCAGATCTTAGAAGAACACTAGATATAGCTGTATTATTATGCCGTGAAATATTACCCTCATAAGTCATTTATATTTGCTGGCTGATCGGCTGATCGAGAGCTTCATGTCTGGATGGGTCCACATGTATCCGCCGATAAAGCCAGCATCCTTCTACAGCTTGCTGAGTCTTCTGGCTGTTTCCCCTCCATCTTGCACGCCCGTAACTTACTGAATTGTGATTTATCTGGCTGGTCAATCATCATAATAAAGAATCATGGCTGCCTTTGCCTCTGCAGCCAGCTGCAACAGCGACCCAACTCTGCTCTGCCTTCATAGTTTATGTGTCAGCAGCCTTGGATAATTTAAAAATCATAGGATTTTTTTTCTGTAACTATGGCCCCTTCAGTATGCTTTCCTGTTTTCTTTTTGTGGGTTTTTTTCCCCCTGTATCCATCTATCTCTCTGACTTATTTTCCTTCATTTCATTTTGAGGCTCTGTAGTAATGAATCCAATTTTTATATCCTAAGTGCATCTAGTATATTTTTCTCTTAGAAAAAATCAACCCTTAAATTTCTGATGCTTCATATTGGTTTTTTTTTTCTTGCTTTAAAATAAGCTTTTCTTTCTTTCTTTCTTTCTTTCTTTCTTTCTTTCTTTCTTTCTTTCTTTCTTTCTTTCTTTTTTTTCCAGGACTGGCAATTGAGCCCAGAGTCTTGTGTAACATAGTCACGTGTTCTGTCAGTGAGCCACGTCCCCACCCAGCACATAGACAACAGTGTTCCACTGAGAGAGGCTATCTCCGAAAACCCAGTCCTCCTGGATCCATTTCTGAAAAGCTAGGATCACAAGTATGTACCACTACCCCTGGATCAGATTAAGTTTTATTCCCAGACTTTTCTCCATTATAAGAATATTTGTCAATGCTCTCTTCAGTACCTACAGAAACCCATAGCCGTCTGACGGTCAGAAATTCACTATGTCCATTCTCAATATCCATGCCAGAGAGATTGTTGACTTTCTTGGAATACCTCTGTTGATGTTGATCCCTACAACGCAAAGGTCTGTTCTGAGCACTGGTATCTTTGAGACCGTAGAACTCAGTGTCAATAATAAGATGTGTCTCAGGGGCTGTTGAACACACCAATAAAACTATTGCACCCACTCTAGTTAGCAAGGATGTCACCAGGGAGAAGTAGAGGATGGATGCGGGTGATGCGGGCAGAGTTGCACCTAACATTCTGGACAACAAAGAGGGCTCTTGGAGCTGCTAAAGACCTTAATTGTGAAAGCCAACTACGTTGACCAGATTTTTATTACTGTCATAGACATGGTTCCCTCTGAGTTCTACAGGTCTCATAAGTAGGACATGGACTTCAAATCTCCTGGTGACTCCAGCAGGTACATCACTCACAACCAGCTGGCTGACTTTTACAAGTCTTGCATCCGAGAGTGTCCAGTCGTGCCCATTGAAGACCACTTTGACCAGAAGGACTGAGAAGCTTGCCAGAGATTTACAGCAGGCATCCAGATGGTTGGGGATGATGTCACAGTAACAAACCCTAAGCATATTGCCAAGGCTGTTGGGCAAGAAATTTTGCAAGTGCCTCCTACTCAAAATGAACCGGATCGACTCTGTGACCAAGTCTCTGCAGACATTTAAACTGGTCCAGTCCAATCGGTGAGGGTGCCATGGTATCCCGTCAACTCTGGGGAGACTGAGGATACTTTCATCGCTGACCTGGTGGTGGTAACTCTGCACTGGGCAGATCAAGACCGGTGCCCCTTGCCGATCTGAGCACTGGCTAATTTCAATCAGATACCTAGGATCAAGGAAGAGCTGAGCAGCAAGGTCAAGTTTGCTGACAGGTCCTTCAGGACCAAGTAAAGGGTGAACTGAAGACCCCTGGAGCCACCAGCTGATAATTCACCCTTTCCTGGTGTCATGGAGACTGCTCAACAGTGGCTCAGCCCTTGACCTTCCCTTGGCATGGCTTCTTTAGATGCCCAAAGCCACGCCCAGCCACCTGGAGCCTTGCCGGAAACCCTAGCTTTGTAATCATGTGATTGGTCTGAATCATTGTTTATGTCATGTGACTTCCCAGCTAGTGTCTACAACCCTTGTAACTCCAGTGTAATCTCTAGGCGGGAGGCACAAGCAAGACTCCCACTCCTCCGAGGGGTTATTCATGCTAAATAAAAGCCACAGCAAGGTCTCTCCAATCAATCAACCAACCAATCAATAAATATGCTTCTGAGCTAACTGTTTCATCCCTCTTACATACATCTTTTACTGTCCTTGCTCCTAAGGGTCCTTCTGACTTTATGTATTTGCTCTCGCTTTCCTTCATGGCCTGGTTTGGAATTCCTCCACAGTCACAACAGTCTCTCAGAACATCCATGAACTACATTCTCCAGCTTTGAAGAAATTGGAGTCTGACCAGAGGGCTCATTCAGGAATACCTATTCTATTAACTCTCTTCTGCAATACATAAATATTTATGTACATATGTTTATGGATATATATATATATATATATATATATATATATATATATATAACTAAAGTTGGCCGACATTGAAGTTGAAATACAAGAAATTTTAAGTGAATAAACATGCATATGAGAAATTGTTTCTTTTGTGTTTTGTGCTGGCACTACAAGAATTTCAATGCGTTTAAATAATAAGAAATAGAACCAATGATTATCGTACTTAGTATTTGAAAAGCAGAATTTACTAGTAGTAAGTAACTGCATTTACAACTCAGTAGAGTCTAAGTAGCAAAACTGACTTCTGTGCTTGAAGGCTGTGTAACCAAATAATTTATTAACTTCTGTGACTGAAGACTTAAATTGATAATGTTGGACACTCTTTTTGGCTTTTTGTTTGTTTATTTTTTGGTTATTTTATTTGTTTGCATTTCAAATATTGTCCCTCTTCTCAGTTTCCCCTCTGCAAGCCCCCTATTTCATCACCCCTCCCCTGTCTCTATGAGAGTGCTGCCCTACCAACCCATTCACTCTCACCTCAACACCCTAGCATCCCCCTATGTTGGGGAATCGAGCCTTCACAAGACCAAGGACCTCCCCTCCCAGATGAGACAATCTTCTGCTACGTATGCAGCTGGAGCCATGGGTCCCTCCAAGTGTACTCTTTGGTTGGTGGTTTAGTCTCTGGGAGCTCTGGGGGGGGGGGGGTTGTCCAGTTAGTTGATATTATTGTCCTTCCTATGGAGTTGCAATCCCCCTTAGCTCCTTGAGGCTTTCCCCTAACTCTTTCCTTGGGGTCCCCAGGCTCAGTCCAATGGTTGGCTGCAAGTATCTCTATCTGTGTTGGTCAGGCTCTGGTAAAGCCTCCCGTGGGACCACTATACCAGGCTCCTGTCAGCAAGTGCTTCTTGGTATCAGCCATAGTGTCTGAGTTTGGTGTCTGCAGATGGGATCCCTTAGATGGCCAGTCTCTGGATTGTTTTTCCTTCAGTCTCTGCTCCACTCAGCCCATGTATTTTCTTTAGACAGGAACAATTCTGTTTTAAAATTTTTGAGATGGGTGGATGGCCCCATCCCTCAACTGGGGTCTGTGCCTATACAACTAGATATGATCACTACAGGTTCTATCTCCTCTGTGTTGGGTATTTTGGCTAATGTCATCTCTGTTGGGTCCTGGGAAACTCTTGATTACATGGGACACTCTTGGTCAACTTATTTGTGTATATGTGTGTGTTTGTATGTATGTGTGTGTGTATATATAAATATATATTTATATATAATATATAAATATTATATATTATATTATATATTATAGTAAATATTTAATATATATATTTATATTTATTTAATATTTAATATATATTTAATATATATTAAATATTATATATAAATATATAATATATAATATATATAATATATATTATATATATAATAATATATATATATATTGTGTATGTATGTGTGTGTTTGTATGTATGTGTGTGTGTATATATAAATATATATTTAGATATATTATATATTTCTTAGAATCATGTCTCATATGTACTAGGCACCCGATACCAAAGAAAGCTTGCTATTATTGTATTATTCTGTAAAGCAAAGGACCATTTAGAAGTAATTAACAGGTCAGAAACAAAATTTACCTTAGCAAACATGGTAGCTTATATAATCTTTACCTTCCAATATGCTTTTTGCACTTTTGAAGTTGAACATTCTTTGGCTTTTTTTTTTTTTTTTTTGAGTCACCTCAGGTAGCTCACATTGAGGTCATTAATATAGTATCTGTAAGACTCCTCTGATGCAAAATCCACCCATTTGGAGAGTTGAAAGAAAACCTTATGCCAAGTACATTCGAGATGCACAGTAAGTTTCTGTGCTGTCTGAATATGATGAAGTGCTTCAAATCCTGCAAAGCTGAAAGCTCCAGGGATGTTAAATATTCCAGCTTTGGAGCTAGTGAAATCACGATTTTTTTTTTTTTTTTGTACCAAGGTAAAAGACAGAGCCACAAAGCATATCCAGACTAGATCAAGACAGCCCACTTCTCAAATAAGTCTTGTGTGTTTTTGAAGAGAAAGTCATTGCAGGCTTACTACCTGAAAAATAGTGACCCCTCCACCCCCTTGCCCTAGGGGGAAGTGAGCAATTTCAACCAACAGTGTCTAATACATGGAGAAGGTATGGGGACATGTTAGTGGCTTCTAATGAATAATGGAACAAAGCAGAATGCACCGTGAAAAAGAAAAGGAAATTCAAACTGACCAAAGGGGAAAACCAGATTACTTAAAGTATTATGCTTCCATTTGCTCAAAATCTGGACAGCACAGAAAACCGAGAATGCTGAAATTATATGCAGTGAGCAACCCCAAATAAAATAATCTGTGCTAAAGGGAAATGCTGGCAGTGTCCCTGTACGTAGGAATACAGTGACACCAACAAGATGTAGTTCTGTTTAGGGAGGTGGAGCATGTCTGCAATCCCAGCTACTCAGCATCTAAGACACCGGGATGACTTGAGCTCTGGAATCTTGCATAAAACAGCCAACTCCTAACAAGATGGAGAAGAAACGAGAAAGAGGATGAAGAAGAGGAAGGGTAGAAGGAGGTTGAGAGGAGGAGCAGCAGAAGGAAGAGGGGAAGTTGCAGTTTGGAAGTTACCAAGGGAGCTAAGAATAGGGGAGCCGAAGCTGGTTATTCCTGGAATAATATTGTGGATAGTAAGAAGTAGTGGAATGCAAACATAATCACGTCCAGGTGTGTTACATTATTTTCAATTATATAACATGCTTTAAATAACCGAACAGTTAGAAAGACTTAGGAATTACCAGCATCGAGAGGTCAGAAAACTTGAATGCATGTCACATTTCTGCCATTCATTAGTTTCAAGATCTTGAATAATCATTAACCTTTCCCCTGGGAAGATACACTTACTAGCATCTACAGCCTGTACCTATGCAGTTTTCTAGACCAGATCAATGAAATAATATTCTAAAATGGAAAGGACCACCAAAATGTAAATTGTTAATAATAACTCAGCTTTTGTTTAATTTTCCATTCACAGGATATTACTGCATTAACGTATTATTTATGAACAATTCTAGTTGTTACAGGGAATCTTTGTCCAATGTATATTTAAAAATCTAGCTATGACATTGGTTCTCTCCATAGCCCCCCAGTGAATCATCAAATTAAATTTAATTTGCTGTCCAGTGGCGTATTTCAAATACTTCATGATTGCTAACATAATAACCTTAAGTTTTTCATTCTATATGTCACAGCAGCAAATTCAAGGATTGAATAATTCAGTATTTAATGGATCATGTCTGGTTCTATAATCTACTCAAAATAAAATGTAGTTTCCAGGCCCTAGAAATCCTGGATGTTTTGTTCTATGCTCTTAATTTGTCAATATCTTTCTGAAAAATCTTGTGCCTCTGCCATAACAAACTGGCTTGCCTATCCTACACATAACACATATTACAAAAAAATCCTGTCTTATTCTAGGGCTGTAAAGTAGTGCTCTCAAGAAAGGCTGCTCCCCCCCAGGAACCCCATAAGTGATTGTTAATTAATTTAAGCCAATCATAGGCAATTTAGCCACCCATTGGGTATCTGATAAAGCCTTGGCCATTGACACAGAAAAGGAAGTCTACTAGTTAGGTTTTATTTGTTTATTTGTTTGGTTTTTTGATAATTTCCCATTCTTTTAAGAGACGAAAGACTAAGGTTCATCTCCTCCTCACCTATGGGATCTTTATATCAGAAGTGGTGATGGTGGGTGTCCTAGAGATGACATAAGAATATGAAATAGAAAAGTCTGGACTGTGGCTGAGCCAGCAACCCAGGTCCCCTTCACCATGGGCCACTGAGTTAACAAACACTAATTTCCCCTTCTTCAGAAATGTCCATATAAGGCAATAAGTCCAACCCATACACAGTGAATCTGTTGACTCAGAAAAATTTCCCTTGGTCAACACAAGATACCCTCCCATTTGACACTCTTGACAATTTTCCAACATATTTATCTCCTCTCGTCTTCAAGATGCTATGTTAATGTATATGAGGATACAGTTAGACTCCTCCCTCACAAGCCACATCCAATAACGAAGGGAATTTTTTGTAGTTGGGGAGTAAGCCTCCTCCCATCTGCTGGGGGGGGGGGTTCTACTACCAAGTCCCAGTTTTCTGAACAGAAACAGAACAACAATTTATGAGGTTACTTTTCTTTTTGCTTTTTTTCCCATTAAGTCTGCCTTCCTTGACTTTTGGTGAATTATATGTGCCCAAAGCTTGCTCATACAGTTCGTATGAGGAACCCAAGGCATTTTGGTCCATGTGATTGAAAGTATTTGATACGACAGAACATCACTGTCTAAGAACTTTCTGGAAGGGTAAAAATGTTCACATCTGCCTTCTCCATGGTGGTACCCATTAGCAACCTCTACAGTGCATGTAAATAAGACTGTGGAATCCAATCTTTTGGTAGATTTTATTTTAGTTCATTCAAATTTAGTTATGGGGCTGGTAAGATGGTTCAGCAAGTAAAGGTTTTTTACCACCATCTCTGCTATCTTTAGCTCAATATACAGAACACATATGCTTTTTTAAAAGTAAAGGGGCTCCGGAAGTCATCTGTCATAGTTTTTTTTTTTTTTTAATTGACATACTCCTAGATATATCTGGGAAGAAGAAATTTTAGTTAAGGGATTGCTTTCATCACTTGGCCTGTGGGCATGTCTATGAATATATATATATATATATATATATATATATATATATATATATATATTTACTTCTGATTAGTTTAGGATGACACAGGCCACTATGGGCTATGTTGTCCCCAAGCAAATAGCCCTCAGCTATATAAGAAAGTCAGCTGAGCAAGCCAGGGGCAACAAGCCTATACTCAGTGTCCCTCCATGGTCTCTACTTCAATTCTTACTTCCAGAGATAGGTGCGGTGGTACACACTTTAATCTAAGCATTTGGGAAGCAGAAGTGGGCCGATCTCATCTCTGTGAGTTCTGGACCAGCCTTGTCTTCCTGAGCAGTTCCAGCCAACTAGGGCTACACAATGATGAGACCCAGTCTCAAAAACAAAACAAACAAAACCAAACCATTTCTGCTTCCAGGTTCCTGCCTTGAGTTCCTGCCCTATCTTTGCTCTTTGCTGACTGTGATCTGGAACAACTAGCTAAAATAAGTCCTTTCTTCCCTAAGCTAACTTTGGTCATGGTGTTTATCACAGAAAGGAAACTAGGCTATTGTCCTCTGACCTCTACTCCATATACCATGGTGTACCACCATGGGACCACACACATCACTACAACACACACATATGCACACATGCCCACACACATACACACACACACACACACACACACACACACACACAGAAAGATAGAAGCACACACATACCAGTATATAAGTAAACACATAATTGCAGACAAAATCAGTAGCATCAGGCTGCCAGTGCTCAGTACACTGCATAGTACAACTCTATATGAATTCCAGAGAGTACTGAATTGCTAGACAATTTCACTACATCCTCCTCCTTTTAGCATCAGAATTACAAGCATACTCCATGCACAGTAAGGGACTGCTGTGCTGTCTGGCTTTGGGACAAGGACAGGTTAAAGAAACAGAATCTTCCTTACAAAACTCAGTCTAGTCAGGAAAGCACAAAGATAAAGAAATACATAAAGGCAGGATATATACTCCAAGGGCAGAGTAATCAAACCAGTATCGGACATAAAAAGGAAGCATAATTTGTGCTGTGGAACACCAAGGAGACTTTATTGTGGTAAAAATCTGAGCTAGACTTTGAACATTAATATACTGTCTTTAGGGGAGATGGGGGAAGACTTTGTAACAGAGCCCAGGGATTCAGGAGAGCTGTAGCAATATAAAACATAGGGGCACACGGAAGTGGTAAAGCTGGACCCAAAACTAAACTCTAGGTGAAGCCACATGTGTACAGATGTCAAGCCAACCCATCAGCATTTGGGTTTTATTCTTCTATAGGCAGAGGTCATCAGAGTGAGCTTATGCTGATATGACATTGAGAGAGTACTGAATTGCTAGACAATTTCAATACATCCTGGTATTATTTGTTAGATGTGTGAAGGAAGAGAGACACAGATAGTAGTTATGAGTCTCTGGAATATGGTTCCAGAGTTATGCATAGTTATGAGAATTCCTCAATGGAAAAAATAATATTGAGGTCTAGGGATGAAAGGCAGTGGTGTTAAAGCTGATTACAAATGACCGTGACAAGATCTTTTCCAGTAGCATAAACAACGGAAGCAAGACAGTCTCTAATGCACCTCATAGGTAGACATGGCAGGTCCTGATCACACATTGGAAGCAGGCTATGTTAGAGAAGATTTGAAGACATCTTGAAGAGGTTCAGTTTAGTGTGAGGAAAATAATGAATATTTTGAGAGAAAGAGACACCCAGAAGATAGCTGGAGATGTAGTAGACACCAGTGTTGATCAGCAATATCAAAAGATAAAAAGAGGAAGCTGAAAGAGGGCTCAAAAGTTATGCGTGGCAGCTACTCTTACAGAAGACCCCAGTTTGGTTCCCAGTACCCACAGTGGCTCACAACAGTCTACAATTTGGGTTCCAGAGTTTCTAGCTCCCTCTTCTGGCCTCCACAGCCCCTTGCACTCACCTGCACATCCTTACTCACAGTCACAAAGGAGTACACATAATTGAAAATAGGATTTTTTTAAAGAAAAGAGACAAAGCATGTTTGTTCTTCTGTGATTGGGACTGGGATGGACCCAGGTTCTCCTATATGCTAGGCACGCTCCACCAGAGCGCTGTGCTGGCCAGTCTTATGTATGCAAAGGCGGGGAGTCATGTCTCAAATTTTCCTTTGGTCTTGGGCAAGATGACAGGCTTCAACAAAACTAAATGAATAAAAGGGAACAAATTACTTTTTTTTTTTTCTTTGAAAAACTGCATTAGGCTCTCAGCTAATACGAAGGAAATGATTGTCATTTGCTTTTGTTAAGCTCTCTTGTAGACGTGGGCTCATTATTCCAGTCTACTGAGCTCAATCTCTTTTTCTTTTCTGACTACAGACATTGTAAGGACATTACTTGTTTGTTTGTGACTCCCCTTTTTAATATTTTTAGCTGGAGAAAGTTGCCTATGACATACAGTCATTGAGTAAGCGAACATGTCAACCGTTTTCATGGGAAAGGAAGCACAGTTTACAAGGCCACGTCTCAGATGCTGTGGACCTCGCCCAGTGCTCACTGTCAGTGGCTGAGTGTGCTGTCCACTGAGGCTCCCTCTAAAAACTGTCCCCAACCTTGTCCTTACAGCCTTCCCTTTTATGAGGCAGCTGGCATCCATTAAATGTCTGGTTGTCTGATATAGCTCCTTTGTTTAATGACAGTCAGCACTGAGAGTGAGTGCCAGATCCACGGGTCCCTGGGCTGGTTTGACACTTCTGTTTCCTCCTCATCCAGATAATCCACTTCGCCATCCTTCAGTTCCTCACAGGTATTGTTGCCATGCACGCTTCTAAATGAACCAAATGAATGCACTGCCTACAAATCTCCATCTCTGGATCTGACTTCCAGAGGAACCCAACATGAAATGGGTTGCAAATCAAAGTCTCTGTGGCCATTTATTTTATTTTATTTTATTTTATTTTATTTTATTTTATTTTATTGTAGCTAGCTGAAACACTTTGTAGATATCATTTGAAGCATCAGGATTCCTTTTTTGCATTTGAGAAAGATTAATGAGGATGACTTTTAAGGAGTTCTATTAATATAATCATCTTGGCACTGGTGCAATAATAAAAAGACAAACGAATAGATGAAAATAGATGTCTCTGAAGCAAGTCCTACTGTATACAGAAATTTATTACTTTATCAAAGCCATTGATATAACAAAATATGATAAAGATTAATGATAGAACAAATCAAAGAGGAAGGGAGAGATTATTCAACAAATGGTGCTGGGATAACAGGAGGGAAAGTGAATTTAATCTTTCTATTATGTACTGAAATAAATCCCAGAGAGATTAAAAGTGTTACTTCAATTTCACTAATAATCAAAGACACCAATTTAAACATTCATCATGAGCTGTTTTTCCCTTATCTTGGTAGAAAGGTGCCTTCATGTATTGTTGATGGGAATGTAAGCCATTGCAGCCTTAAAAAGCAATATGACATTTGCTTTGTAAGCATAAAATGCAGATATCTTTAATTAGTTGAAATGTATATGTATATGTAATACGAATAGTATTATATGTTTACACAATAAATAAAAATGTTGAGCTTATTTTTACAAATACATGAATGTGCCCACAAAAATCTATAAACCGTTCATGTATGAGTTCATGTAACCATCACTGAATTCGCGATTTGAAATACTTTCACCATATTTTGTTACCCTGTGCCTCAGTCCAGATTATACTCTCCCAGTGAGTAAGTCTATGTTTAAGCTCAAATACTGTTAATAGATGAGACAAATATTAGCTAAATATTAACAAAGTGATTGTTTATTGAAAAGCGATGCCTCAATTGCAATGGGAAGGTAAACATATGAAAACAATCATTGCTGACAATGGTGAACCTAGGAAGAACAGATCTAAACAGTATTTCCTGTGAATGATGGGCAAATGTCTGTTCAGGGGGTGGAAATAGAGAGCAACCCAAGGGAGGAAGTATCCTTCAGCTGTATTGAGAAAGAAGATTAAGATTCAGAGAAGTAAACAGACAGTGGTTTGAAGAAGAGAGGCGAGGCAGAGGCTAGAGAATAAGCAGGAACCAGGCCCTTCAGAGCCTTATGATGTAGCTAAGTGTGTGCCTTTTAATCTAATTGTAGTGGGTAACTACTCAGTGGTTTTCAACAAGTAGTGCATTTTAAATGACTTTTGAAGGCTTTCCAAAGATGGTGGGTTGTGGAGGAGAAAGTATTGAAGATGGGCACTACTTATTCAGTTGTCACAGACATGGTGATGACTCAAGATGTAGTTGAAAATTATTTCATCCAGTCTGTGACTGATAGAATGAGAGAGTTGAAGAAAAGAACGATTGTACACCATGCTAGTTGTTTATATGTCTTGAGTTGTGGTGTCAAGGGAAGATGAAGTCATACTTCTTAATGTCAATGTCACTTTTATTTCCTCAGATGAACTGATAAGATGAGAGCTGTACCCAACTTTTGTGAATACATGGCTTGGGATGAGCTCAGAGAATTCTTTCTCTTTTCTAACCATTCCTAGACCTAGGCCTAGAAGCTTCTAGCCTTCATACAATCTAATCTTCTGTAAGCCTGAACCTTGAAAGGTTTAGCTTCCAGTCTCCATCAGCTAACCTAGGCCTAAATGTTTTAGCCTCTGAGACTTATTGCTAAATAAGTTCACCATTTCTATCTCTTTCTGGTCTCTGGCTATCTGGTTCAACTCAGCTGTTCTGGCTCAAACTCCTCTCAAATGCTGACTGGCTCAAAATGGCTTCTCTCTGCTTCTGACTGAATTGCTCTACTTGGAAAATCTGTCTCTGAACTCCATGAACTAAACTTCTCCAGACTGAACAGAACAGAACTGAACTGAACTGAACTGAACTGAACTGAACTGAACTGAACTAAACTGAATTGATCTGAATTGACTTTTGTCTCCCTCACTGTTCTTTGAGTAGACTCTATTTCCTATCTCTTCTCATCAAAGTTGATCATATCCTATGTTGACTCATCCTGTCAACTCTTTCTCTGATTCATCACTTTGTCTGTCTCTCAATTCGACACCATTTTGGGAGATCATAGGTGTTCACTAAGAGGATGTATGTGTTCCAACCAGAGGATAAAAGATGTAGATTTCAACAAGTGGGTTTAAAGGTCTATATCATGTCTATATTCCAGACAGATATGTGAACTCTTGCCTGAGCAGCCATGTTACTGTATTAAAATTCCCCTACATACCTTCACATTTTAGTCCACATATTGGAAATTAAAATAGTAATGATAATATACAGCTGTGCAGGGTCCAATAATAGAAGGAGCAGTTTAGAGTTGTTAACTGACACTATGCATTTCACTTGCAATGCATTGTATTGTTTAATAGAAATAAAGGGAATAATACTGGAGAAGATGGTCATTGATTTGCTTCCTACAATAGTTTTCTATACTGAAAGATAGTAATTAAAGCTAAAAGGAATAAAATAAGCTAGCAGTAGTCTTACCCTGATGATGATTGGAAATGGACTGTCTATAAAATGTTCACTATTAGAGTTGTGTGATGTTTTCCTTACTAATCAGTAATCCACAAAAGAGAAAATGGAAATATTTAATAGACACTGCAATCAAAAATTGGAGCAAAGTCTTCTTTCCTTTCTTGAGATATGAATATTGCAATTAGCAGATACCCCAAAAAGGAGAGTGTGTGGAGCAGGGCACAGAAAGGAAGTAGCCAGAGTTGAAGCTAGGTGTGAGTCTGACAGTGGGACAAGACTGTAGCATCAGCAGAGTATTCGTTTCCTCTGATTTGAACTTCACCTCAGGGATACTCTTCTATAGAAATGAGCCGAAATGTAGAAATTCTATCTGCCTGATAGCTTTCCTTTCAGTCCTTATTTCAACATGAGATGGGAGAACACAAGGTATGAAAGCCAGTGGCTTTATCAATTATGGCTTATCTGTGACCACCATATAGTCATTTAAATTAGCACAGAGCAATCATTGAGCTATGATTCTGAGTGAAATTACAGATTTAGGTCAGCTTGACCCAGCACCTTCTTTAGCCCCTAACTCTAACAATTGCACATCCACACCAGTGCAAGAACTTGGATTTCTCTGAAGAACATCCTACATTTCAAGCAAGACAATCTTCCACAGGTTCCCTTTTATATTGACTCCACATTTTTGTCCCCCCTCTCTCAGCCCTTCAACCACTGTCTTCATGAAACCACAATACAACACAATTACCTTGGATTGCTGAAATCAATGACTCTGTATATCCTAAGATACACATTTTATAATAATACTAAGTACAAACATGAAGCAGAGATAGGCTGAAAGTCTATTCAGCATCAAAAAGGCAAAGTTGTATTGATGGCTGTCAATAAAGGTAACAGCCTCTTGCATGAAGATTGCCAAAGGAGCCCACCACTTTCTGTACACTCCTGAGCCTTGTGTTTCCTGCCTAGCCCTGATCCTTGTGTGTGATAGACACACTGAACATATTTCGTAATGCCTATATTTTCTGTGGACTTTGCCTTTTTATGAAAAGAGAATGCATTTGAAGGCCAAGCTACTAACTGACTTGCCTAGACACTCACGTAATGTCATTGATGGTTTACTTCTATTGGATACATCTTGTTCCTAAAACACTTAGAGTAGAAAGGAGGAGAGTGAAAGACAGTTAACTCCGGGGAACAGGGCTGAGGTGGATGAAGAAAGAGGTTGGTGTTTTGTTTGTTTCATTTAATACCTCTTTTTTAAAAATACCATAATTTTGGAGTTTTTGACATTTGTAGGTCATTGGTACATATTTCCCTCAAGTAAGAATCATAAAATATAACACTGTGTCTTATAGTTCATCATTTTTGATTGCATGGTACAGGAGAATATATAAATTGATACCTGTACATATATGTATGTAATTACATATCTTTTCTATCTATTCAAATTCAGAATAACAAATAGCTACCAGAACTCAGAAGATGGCTCAGTGGGCCAAGAACATATTATGTTAGAAAGAGAACACAGTTCTAAAGTTCCAGAGCCCACTATATATTTATTTTTATAAATAAAACTAATACATGACAGTGCATCTCAAATGTGAGCATTAATAGATATTCTTGGTTCAAGTTCAGACTCACAGTTTAATGGAAAAGAAACAAGTTAGTTTCTCATAGGACTATGGTGAGGTTCATCATCATCTATCCACAGAATTTAGGAAAGATGCATCCGTCAGCTCAAGTTACTCTGAAGTACTAAGTCACTTACAGTTTACATTAAGCCTAAGATTTCTTAGAATGTTTTTCAAAACCCAGAGGTCTTTACATAGCATCTTCACTTATAGGTGCTAGACGTGCCCTTCAGAAATTCTGTGGATAGATGCTGAAGTCCTATGAGCAACTAACTCATTTCTTTTCTGTTAAACTTTGAGTCTGAACTTGAACAAAGAATTTCTACTGAAGCCTACCTGTTAGGCTGCCATTTTGGGCCTGGTGATTTTCACATCCAGGAAGGCTGGTAGGTTATTAGTCCTGTGATGCTGTAAATCACATCTGAAAGGGCATTTCCTCTTAGTTTTCCTGTTATTCCTACAGCTCCATGATAGTCTGGTGGCCACAATTAATACTGTTGTTTTTCCCATAGTGCTTTGGAAGTCCTCTGACCCTGTGCCACCATCACCAGCCCAAGTGATTAATACAGAACCTCTTATACATCATGCTTTGGGGGACAGCCTGTGTAATTTTTTGGTAAAGAATAAAATTAACTTCCACTGAAATCTTAAATATTAGATATTGTCCTCTAAATTATTTCCTTAGCAGTTACACCTGTTTTGTTGTGTTTTTGTTTTTTGTGTGTGTGGATGACACTTCCCACCTGGATTCTTATGACATAAAGACAATTGCCAGTGGTGAACATGATATTCCTGCTGTTCTGGATCTCCATATAGTGAATATTACCAGTCCTGTGAAAGAAATGTCAGCAGAAGGGTGAGAAAGGGAACTGACATGCACCCCATGAGCAAGAAATTGTTTAGGCTCCAGAAATTCCTTCCAGGATAGGAAAACATAAGCCAAGGGAAACATCTTTCCCTTTAAGATACTTACATAATATGTCTTATTTGTACTGGGGAGAAGTCATTATGTACCGATAACTCAAGAATTTGAAAAAAAAAAAAAGTCCCACTCAAACAACACAGACTTTAAAGGTAAATGATATTAACCTCTAGACAAAAGAGACATGTTTAGAATATAAATAATGTATGATACCTTGGTTTGGGTTTTACTGCTGTGAACAGATGCCATGACCAAAGCAACCCTTATAAGGGACAACATTTAATTGGGGCTGGCTTACAGGTTCAGATATTCAGTCCATTATCATCAAGGCAGGAACATGGGTGGCAAACAGGCAGGCATGGACTGGAGAAGGAGCTGAGAGTTCAACATCTTGTTCCGAAGGCAAACAGAAGACAGACTCTCAAATGACTAGGAGAAAAGTCTCAAAGCCCACCCTCACAATGACACACTTCCTCCAACAAGGCCACACCTACTCCAACAAAGCCACCCCTCCTAATAGTGCCACTCTATGGGCCAAGCGTATACAAACCACCACACATGGGAATCAAACTTCTACTGAAAAGCAAAAGGCAAAATTTCAAAGTAAAAATTTAAAAAAAAAATATCTGCTGGGTGGAAGGGAGGGGAGGATCTGGGAGGGAAAGGAGACAGGGACTTGGGGTAAATCTACCTCTTGGCAGAATCCAAATTTCTTGTGTGGTTTGGGAGACAGGTTCCACTACAATCAGTCAATCAATCTAGGACCCAAATTGGCCATGTTCAATACAAGATCTTGAGGTAGACATTACCCATCAATCACATCTTAGTCACTCCACAGATTAAGCACAGCTTTTGTAGTAGGCATTATACAGTTGTCATCATTAAAGTTCTAGCATGTGTTTATAAGGAAAAAAAACTAGGTAGAAAGGAAGTTATAGGTGAGGTATAAGGCAGTGAAGCACCATGGACAGGATAGGACCAGCTGACACAAATGAAGTAAAGTAGACATGATCACACACTACAGACCAGCCAGACTCCATGTTGTTTGAAATTCCATTTGTAGCAACTGCAGATGAGGCTGTCTTTGTGTTCTGTCCTGGCTCTTTTTTGCATAAGCAAAAGTTGTTCCATTGTGGCCATGTCAGAAGAGAGAGATGGGAATCATGGGCGGGGTCCAGAGGTCCGTGGAGAAAATAATTGAAGAGTGAGAGAATTCCTTAAGGAAACATGTAGGAATTTAAGTTGTAATGTTTCCTGAGGAAAGTAAAGACATGGACAAGGAAAGCCTTAATAACTTGTGTGTGTGTGTGTGTGTGTGTGTGTGTGTGTGTGTGTGTGTGTGTTTATGATCCCCAGGATGTGATGCCTATAATATAACAAGGCTATTATTTATGCTGTCCACCAAGAAGCACCTTTTTTGTCTCTCACTTTCTTTCCTTCCCTCCTCCTTCCTTGATTCCCTTTTTCTTCTTCTTCTTCTTCTTCTTCTTCTTCTTCTTCTTCTTCTTCTTCTCCTTCTCCCTTCACCTTCCTCTCCTCCTTCTCCTTTTTCCTCTCTCTCTCTCTCTCTCTCTCTCTCTCTCTCTCTCTCTCTCTCTCTCTCTCTCTCTCTCTCTCTCCCCCTCTCTCTCCCCATTGAGATAGGTCTTTTTCTGGTTACCCACACAGGCCTTACATCTTCTATGAAGTCAAGGATGACCTTGAAAGTCTCAGATCCTCAGGCCTTGACCCCCACCCCACCCCCCACCAAGGACTGGGAGAGAAGCAGCTTCTAAATTCATCTCTTAGAATTTTGAAGTAGATAGAAGCAAAAACTTTAATAAAATCAGATAACAAACCTATTTTTCTCAAACTTCCCCCCCACCCCCGCCCACTTGTCATCAGAGGAAATCCATTTGCCAACCAGAACACTGCACAACACGTTTGATGCGCCCTCTACTGGAAAGTTTTACAGTGGTACCAACGGTGTGAACCTTGGCTTTCATGATGGACAATTAACATTCATGAAACTTCTTTTTTGGGCAAATATTTCTGAATTCTGCATGCTCTCCTGCTATATTTGATTTTATGTCCAGTTTGGAAAATATGTTCTATTAGATTCTATCAATGTGACTATATTCTAGAAAAAGTAATTATTTAGCAAAAGGTAAATCCTTATTTTAGATAATCATTTTTTTTCTGCCTCTAATCTTTAAAACAAACAAAAAAATCAAAGCATATAGTAACCTGAATCTATCCTTCCCAGATTGGAGGGATAGATTGTCCCCCAGTCAAATGAGCTAACAAATGCTCCTTCTAGAACACTGACCCTTCGGTGTACTGACACTCCAGTGCCCCTCCAGTATGCATCTCTAGTCTAATTTCACTAATTTTCCGTACATTTGACTATACAGCTATTGGTATGAATTCAAAGGAACATGGAAAACGCTAACCATGGTTACCTTAGCTTATAGGGGTTTTTTTGAACTTTCGTACCTATATTTTATTTAATTACATAAATCTATCCAAATTTGGGTTACTACAGTGTCTTTGACCAATAGTGTATTCTCCCATTAGCATCCTAAAGTATTTTATAGCCAGGCTTGGGACAAGGCATCAGGAACCACTTCATGACACAAGATCTGTGACAGCTACATCATCTTGGAATATAGTTCTTACTCAAAGATGATTTGTTCAACATTTAATTTTCATAATCAAAGGACATGGTGGAATAATGTCAGCATTTAAAATTCAGGAACATTTGTCCCAAAGAGAATTTTCTTAGACCTTAGCTATCTCTAAGAGGAGCCAAGCTCTGCATCCTTGGTACCACTGCTGAGCATTTAACCAGAAAATCCTGTGGACCGTTCCCAGGCTTTTACTGACTATCCCTGGACCTTTAACCTCTCTCAAATCTCTTCTCAGACACCTTGCAAATGCAAGGCTAATTGAATAACGCATGGGCAGATATTAAGATCATTCCTATCAAAAGGGAGAAATTCTTCATTAGTTTCAACAAGTCCACTGAGCCTCCCTCCCTTCAGGGTGCCTTGACCCAGAACACACCTAGAATGCTCTGTTGAGACCCCTTTCAGCATCATGTCTTGACACAGGATGCACCTCCAGTTAGACTGCCTAGATTTCTATGCTGAATAGGCCTGTGACCTTGAAGGGGCAGCTTAACCTCTGTAGTCTCCTAGTTCAGCACAAGCCTTTAACAGGATCATTAAGCCATTTCAAAGTGTCAAGCTTTGTAAGGCATCTGCAGTAGCACCAGGGTATGGTAAGCCTACTGCTGACACCACCAAAGCCTTGGGTGCTATAAGCCTAGTGCTGACATCACCAAAGTCCTATTTTCCTCAAGCTTTCCCTCCAGGTGAAAGGAATTTGAATATTCTCCTAATAAGCTCCTATTCTTCCCTCTAGTCAATAACCATACAGGGATCAGCTACTGCCCACCCTCCAGGGATCAACCTTTGGTTTTAAATTATAAGTGAGACCAAAGTACCAAAACCCGAGAATTTCTGGTTCTGAGTCACCACATGTGACATGACATCTCAAAAAGCAAGAGAGACACTAGGATGAGCAGGAGCCCTGCCAGACAGCATCTATTTCAGAATGGGAGTGGCCTCATCTCTATGTTTTATTTGAGGAACACAAGTTAAATAACAAAACAGATATTTAGTGCCCCAACGTATACAGTATATTTGAGACTGGCTTCCCCATAACCCAGGCAGGCTTTAAATTCACTGTGTAGCCAAGGATGACTGTCAACTTTTGATCCCCCTCAGTGCTGGCATGACTCAGTGGTGGCCTGGGACACCACACCCATTTCCTGTAGAGCAAGGACAGAACGCAGGGCTTTATGCATGTGAGGCCAACGATCTTCCATGTGAGCTGTGCCTTCAGCCTAAAATTTAAAACAGATCAATTATACATACTTACATACAGATGACTCTGTCTGAATGAGGCTAAAAGCATAGGTTCTGGTCTAAATAGTTTAACCAACTAGATGACAGAAATCTATTCTAAGACTAAAGAGCCATGATGTACTTTATAATTAAAATGCAGTAAGAAAGCCAGCAAACCTGTGTTCATTTTATCATTGCTAGTTGTTTCTAAAGGTTTTTCCATTTAAAAGACTTCATTATTTTTGTGATTCTAAAATGGTCAATACTTCTATTAAGTAGAACACATGTTTCCGTGGATGTTCTGATCTCGGGACTTCTTGACAATCTTGAAAACCATTAAGCACATCGGGAAGCTTTTGTTGCTGTAGATTATGCTTCTATTTACATAATTAAAAACGTCTTAAACCAAGAGATTAAAAACATGTTTCCTTTGATGCGGTTAAGATAACATTAAGCCAAAGGCATGCTGAAATAAATCAGATACTTCTATGAAAAAAGAAAGATGATTTCCACAAATTTAATCATAGGTGACACAGATGGTCTTGACCCACAGTCCCTGTCAAGTCTGAGGTTAAAAAATACAAATGAACTTTACCGTCCCACATTGCATTCTGTGTGCTGTGTATATAGAAAGTGTGGTGTGAGGCAATCTGGTCATCACAGATACATATTTTGGAAGCATGCAAGCTTTTTTTTCCCAAAGATTTATTTATTTATTATGTCTACAGCATTCTGCCCATATGTTCGCCTGCATGCCAGAAAAGGGCACTACCAGATCTCATTATAGGTGGTTGTGAGACACCATCTGGTTGCTGGGGATTGCACTCAGGACCTCAGGAAGAGTAGCCAGTGCTCTTAACCTCTAAGCCATCTCTGCAGCCCATGTACAATTTTTTTGATGTATGTTCTTCTTGTCTTTTAGAGACAAGGAAGATTTCATATAGTCTAGGCTATACTCTAGTGTTCTGTGTGGATGAGAATAGTGTTCCCTTTTTGATCTTTGCTCCTCCACTTCCCAAGTGCTGGACAGCAGGTATAAACCACCACATCCAGCCTTTATGGTGCTGGGCATCAAACCCAGGGTTTCATACATGCTAAGCTAGCACTCTGAACTTAACTAGACCTCCAGCCTTTATCAAGAATTTTAGATGAGTGTTAGTATCCTTTGGTCCAACACTCAAACATGACAGTGTTTTTTAAAGACAAATTGTGTATAGATCTAGACACACATTAGGGGAACCATTTCTCCATAGTGTTCAGCCATCTATGCGCCTGTCATTCACTTTCAATGGATTGTCACCCATTAGCAGTTTGGAGTATCTTGAAACGGCCATTTTGAAAACCTGACTCACTAAATTATTTAAACAATCTCAATAATGACATGGAGGTATCAAAAAGTACATCAATCAACACAACATCAAATTTTGTCAGAAAAGAACCTTTAAGCTGCATGCAGTGACACATGTCTATAATCTAATCTCAGCCCTTGACAGTAAGACCCTGTCTCAGAAACACAGCAAAACCAGAAAAGTCTTTGAGGATTGAGATGCCGAGCTTGAGAGCCCAAATGTCCTCATCAAGAACAAAAACTAACACTTGCTGCCTCTGAATGAGATGCATTTGCTCATTTTGAAGAAAGTGTCTAAACTCACAGGTCAGAATAACCAGCCTGTCTGCTAGTGCGTCAAGGAAGAAAAAGTGTTCTGTGGAAAAGAAGGCTACTGAGCAGTTGACAGTTTTGATTGGATGTTTTTGTTTGGTGTTGTTGGTTGAGGTAAAAATCGTGTTTTGTGGTTAGACTTCTGTAAACTCTGAGCTCTCCTGCTGCAGACTCCCAAGTGCTAGGATCATAGCTCCAAACTATCACTCTCAATTTTAGGGGTATTTACACATAAAACTACAACCTTTTCTTCTCCCATTTTCTCTTTTCTTTTTTTCCCCTTGCATAGCAGTCTAGTCTAGTCTAGTCTAGTCTAGTCTAGTCCATGTTATCCCATCTCTTTGCTTCCTTAAGTGTGAGGGCACATCCAGGGATGCTTTCTCTACCATATGATTTCATGGCCTTGCACTGGCTCACTCTCAAGTTTGCATGCACATGTTCACGCAGGAAAAATAATACAACTGTTACGAAAACACTTTTCTCTTCCTGGTCTTGCAAAAAAAAAGTTTCTTGTCATATTGCAGTCCACATTCTTGAGGATTTGTGTGTGCTCAAGAGCACACTCTCACCTTTATTGTGTGTTTGACATTTGCTCTTTCTACAAGACTTTGGCTATTACTTTCCTCACCATTGGCATCCTTCCTGTTTGACGTGGCTCCTTCATCGATGGAGCAATGCTGTGTTATTCTGTGGATCAACAGCATCAGCACCCCCTGGGAACTGCTTAACAATTCAGGATTTCAGGCTGGAGAGATATCTAGTTGGTTAAGAACATTGGTTGTCCTTCTAGAGGACCCAAGTTTGGTTCCCTGAAAATTCATGGTGGACCACAACCATCTATAACTCAAGTCCCAGGAAATCCAACATTTTCTTTGACCTCTAAGTACACTAGGCACACGTGTGGTGTGTTCAGGCGAAACACTTGAAGACTTAAATTTTAAAATGGAAGAAGTATTTCAAAGTCAAGGATTTCATGCTGACATGCTGGCTGAGTGCATAGAATTGCAAACTGTACTAGCCTAATAACGTGAGTGTAATTCCTGGATCACATACAGATGCAAAAGGGAAGCCACTCT